>NW_028324308.1:3470000-3770000 GCF_058129835.1 Hydra viridissima | reverse complement strand
CAATTCTAATTTATCAGCTAATTCTAATTATTTAAATTCTGGAAAATGTTAATTAATTAGCATTTCTCAGAAACTACACGTTTTTTGTTTGTTTCCAAACCGAAATTCCGGCTCGGTTCTGATCATAATAAAACAAATATCGATGCTTTTTTAAAAAACTTTTTAGTCAATTGACAAAATCTAACGTTCAAAGTTTTTAAAAAATGACATGTTCAAAGTTTAAAAAAAATGACATCTTTAAAGTTTTGTATATTTTAACTTTATCTATGCATGCTAGGATTGCACAGTTGATTTCGTTCAGGGGTTAGGGTTATTATGATTTTCGTCATTTAAATTTTACAAAGTTTCTTCGGCGAAATTTGTTAAGCACAACAAAATGTTTTAAAATATTAAAACCCATATTTTAAAACACTAAAATCAAGAATATACAAAACAAATCTAAAACATAAAAAATGTTTTTATTAATGAAAAGTTATAGTTATAATATTTTTTTCTAAAATTTTTTTCTTCTTAAAATCACTTAAATTTATTAATTTGCGTTTGATCTTTTAAGAAATTTTTTTTTTACGCTGATTTTAAATATTCAAAAGATTTTGAAACGTGATTTTTGTGAAAAAAGTCCATCTGATGCTGTTTACTCTAGGGATATTTAGAGAACAAGGAAAACATATAGAATAACTATGAAATTTTCAATGCTGTTGAATTTTATTCTGAGTTACGTTTATAAATATTTGGAAACTTTGGTGAGAGAGCCTACCCTTCATGAAAGTACCCTCAAGGATATCTATGATAAAAAGGTTGTCAGTTATGATGACTTCTATCAAATCCTAGTAAAAAATGAAAAGCGCAGTAAGATATAAATATAGTACCAGAACAATGCTAGAGCACAAACTGTATCTCATTTAAGCAGAGATTAGTAATTAATAAAAAGTCAGGTCGGTAAATTTATACCAATTACACCAAGCAGAACACCAGTAGGTATTTTTATTGAAACGGCTTTCCATACTATTTAGTTTTCGATAGATTTCTTAGGTAAACTCTATTAAAGCTTTTTTTTCGGCGTTTTGTGCTGCGTTATAAGCTAAGCATTTATTAGTTACCCCAAGCTGAATCACTGTGTGATCCAAACAAATGGTCTAAGAAGAATTACAAGTAACTTTGAGCCATGCACAAAATTATGTATATACATCGTAATCAAAGCTGATGAAAGTTTAACTAGACAACGTAAAGTCTTTTATATACGCTCGATACTGAAAATGGATGTTTTTAATGCAATGTTTTTTTTTTTTGTTTGTTTTTTAAATGTAACAAAATGGTTCAAAATTCTCCTTTAAGTTAAAACCTCTAAATAGAGCCGTTTTTTTTAGGTAGCAGTTATTTCAACTTTCAAGTTTCATTTGCTTAAAGTTCGTTTTTTTAAGCACTGATATCCTAATCGCAAAACAAGTCTTTTGCATCAAATTTTCAGGACATAAACATTATTACTAATATGGCTAACCTGAACTAAAATCAAATTTCTAAATATGAGTAACAGAGACCTGCGGTGTTGGATTAACCTTTGTTTTTTATCAGCATCTGCAAATTGCCGTTTCAAACGTATTGAGGAATTTTTAGTGATTCTGGTCAAAATACTTGGTTTACATGCTTAGCTACCCAGTTAAATAGCATTGCTTTGTAACTTTTTAGATGTTTATGTTTTTGATTATCTGCAACTTTTTAGGTTTTTTACTGACTCAGCATATGAAAATTCTAAAAGTTTTATTGAGCTTAATCTATTTGTATATTATATTTGAATGATGCATTTCAAACTAAAATAAGAAAAATGAGGACACCCCCTTAAAAGAAATTAATATCTTTAAAGTAGCTTTTCAAACTGTTTTTTTTTTACTCTTCAAAGTGTAATTCAAAAATTCTGAGGGTTACTACACATTAATCCTGAAATAAAATTCAAAGATTCACAAGCTCAATACGCCTCATTATCACCTAAATATCTCGTAAATCGAAGCATAATAACGCAGGAAAAGGAACGAAAGCCATTTTCTAATATGTACAAAAAAAATTATTTACAACAATTAATGAAATAAAAAAATAAGTCGTAATTGCATCAGTCGTCTTAAAGCGACTTTGAGAATGTCGTTATTACTAAAAAATTAAGTCTATTTGCCTCGTTCCCAAAAACTTCTACATTTCTGGTGACGTCGTTTATTGTTGAATTAGGCGTTCATACGGACGGATTACTACGGAAGATGCTCTTCACAATCCCACCTGCTTAGATGTCCAGCAAACGCCCTACAGAAACGATTTTTCCAACTTTAAAAAAAACGAATTAAAATTCTTTTTTTAAAATGCAGTTTTTTCCAAAAATGGTATATAATGTAACGCGATTTATGTAGTGGAATCACTTACCTTCTTTCCAGTAATAGTTTATCTTCAACTTTCGGCTGCTTGATGGACTCTTTTTTCACATCAAACGTATTCTACAGAAAAAAAGTTCAAGCGTTTATTTTTGAAATTTTAATATGCAGTATATTGCAAACCAAGATGCAAAACATTAAGAATGATTATAAATACAATTTACTTTAGAACAATTAACTCTTCGAAGGGCTTTACGTCTATGTAAAGAAGAACGGAGTTTTGTAGGAGATATTCGTACTTCACTTTGAAAATTATCCAAACCCAATTTTCCGTACTTAGGAGAACTTATAGAACTTTTGAACACAACTGGGTATTGTTCTTTTAGCGAAACTATACAAGATTTACGTTTACGGTTTATAGGACGACTTGGGATGACAGAGTCAAGAGCATCTGAGTCAACGCTGGAAGTTCTGCTTTCTTTTATGATATTAGAAAGCTTTTTTATTCTTTTAGACTGACGTGTTGAACGTTTCACTGGATGAAAACACTCAATCTTTGTGACTTCATTCATCCGACACTGCTGACGCAAGGCTATATAGCTTTTCATGTGCATTGTTTGAGTTCTCACTAACGTTTGTTTGGCATCTTTTGCCATTTCTTTTTGTGACTTCTTTAGGGAACTATTGCCTGTGCTTCTAAAATGAACTGATTTAGGAGCATGGATTCGAGAATACATTTTTCTCATTATGGAGTATGGTATCACATTCGATGCCTGATGTATATGTGTGTTTAAAAATTGATCTCCGCCGTTATTGTTACTACAAATAGAATCCTCATCAAAACAAACATCTTTCCAGACATCTTCATCGTACTCAAAGAGTTTGTCCAAAAACATTACGCAACAGTCATCTTTGCACACCAAACCTTTCTCTTCAGAGGAAGCAGGTACATTAAAAACATGCACATCGGGAACAAGATCAACCTTTGGAGCGATAGCTACTTCTGGAGAAATTGTTTTGTCACGTTTTTTAGGAGAAAGTTGGGAATACATAGGAGGGATGTTCAACAGCATATCATCAGAAGGAATGGAAGTTTCATCGATTTCATCAGAATAGCAACATGAGACTTCACAGGCAATTTTTTCTGGTGGTCTTGTAGCTTCTTCAATGCTATCAAAAAAGTCATCTTTCAAGCTCACGAGTGATCGGAAAATATCAGGCGTTTTCAGGCTTTCATCTGGATCAAAAGAGATCTGTAGATAGTTACACCTTACGCGAGGTGTAGTACTTTTAATACCAAGTAACTCTTCAAATGAAATCGATTGAGGAGAAGATATTGCAATTGGGGAGAATGTATCTAAATGACTTGTGATATGCTCAAAAGATGGTGGATCTTCATAGTTACAACTTGCGCTCTGCAAAAAAAAAAAAAATATTTCAATCCTTCGTTAGCATATCATTTATTCCCACAGATTTAGTAAGATATAAGTTAATTTTTTTGTTTATTGAAATTATATTTATTTTATTTTTACAATGTATTGAACCCAATTCACTAACCTTTTAGAGATATTATTGCGTTAAAAAAGCACTTGATCACTGGGAAACATTTTACAGAAATATAATACTGTAAGAACCACAGTAGATATTATAGTATAGAAAGAAAAGTTAATTTTTTTCAAAATTTTTTTTAATGTTCTACTAAAAATTGATGATTCCTTTAAGTTTTTTGCTTACTGTAAAGAGTATCTTACGAGATTATCTTACGAGATTATCTTATGAGATAATCCTATAGGATTATCTTATGAGATTAAAATATAACGAGTATATTAAATTGTGACAAATGTTTATAGTAATAAACTTACTGATATTGAACATTGTAAATGTTCTGAGCTGACATTCAATAAACCTTTTCCTAAACATTTTATTCTCTCTTTTGACCATTCAAAATCATCTTGATGTTTCCACTGAAAACATGAGCCTTGTGAATCTACAGTCGTTATACTATCAGATTCTTTTTCTTTCCATGCAATCTTCTGTCTGATGCATTCTTTCTTAAGATGTTCCTGCAATGTTTTTTTGCTTCTATTGAAGTCTGAATTAGTAAGAAAGTCCCATGCATGTTCCCACTCTAGTTCGGATGGACTTGGAGTTACATTTGCTGCATAAAGGTACCTGTCAGGGGACCCAGGGTATTTTTCAGAAACTCTCTTTGTAACAATTTCCTCATCTTCAGGAAGAGTTGGCTTTTTGTCCATTATAACTGAAAATCAAACACAGTGGTGTTTTTTTAAAAAATTGAAAAACTGTTTTAATAAAGTATTAATAAATTTTTTATATTAACCTTACCAACATGTCTTCTTCTTGGGGCTTTTGACCTGAAAATAAAATGGAATTTTTTTCTTAATCTAAATCAAAATTTAAGTTATGTTATGATTAAGTTTAAGTTATGATCTCATCATTTGCTACAGCAAACTTTAAGTAAAACTTAAGCAAAAATTTTAAAAACTATTATTTATTTTAGCAGTCTGCTGTGCAATGAATGATCATTATTTTGTAGAGAAAAAACACTGATAGACATTAGTTCCTCAAGTTTATAATCATTTAGGAAAACTAATTTTTAATTATATAAATCGGCTATATCCTGTTTAACTTGTGGCTTTGGGTTATTTAAGGGAATTATGTTTCTATTGTGATTAAACAGTCAGTCATCACCTTTTATACCATTAAAGAAAAGTAGATGCAAAAACCCAGCTTTTTGAAATCTAAAATGACTTTAAAACTGTGATCATCTCAAATTCCTTAAAACTATTTGGCCAAAAGAAAAACACATTCAAAAAAAATTTCTGTTTGAAATGATATAAATCCCAGATTAAAATACTTTTTTTATTTTTCCAATGTTTTTTTTTTTTTCATTTTGTTTTTTAAACATTTAAATATTTTTACAACAAACAAAAAACCATGTATCCTAAGTTTTCCTTCAACAAATGTTAAAAAAAAAGATTAAAAATTATAGAAAGTACCATGTAAAACAAGTGTAAAATGATGCAACAATTAACAAAATGCCCAATGGTATTCCAAGCCAAATGGCTGCCATGGAATGTTCTTTTGCTTGTTCTTTTGCTGAAACCTATATGATGATTTAAAATATGAAAACTGATCCAAGATTTTAGATTTAAATCCTAGAGATTTTTCATGATAAAATTAGTGTAAAAAAAGGTACCTTTTGATCTCCAGTATGTGTGAGAACAGCAAAATGAGTTAAATGGTTACAAGAGCAAATACTTAGAGTCCTGTTGCTAGATACTAATGAACAACCTTCAGTTGACCAACTTCCACCAGCATCATTCCTATAATTAAAAAAGCAAAAAACAACCACAAGATGTAAAATATTTTTTACACAAAATATTTTAGACAACTGAAGTTTGCTGCAAACAAAAAAAAAAAAAAACAAAAAAAAAAAAAAAAAAAAAACCAAACCTAAAATCCCAGAATACACATTTGCTCTCACCACCAGAAAACTCCTATAACAATATTATCAATTGACATTTTCAATATGTATCTTACGCCTTTAATGAACATTTAAAATTATCTTTGGGGAAATTAATGCTTAATAATTATCTACTATAAAGTTTACATAATATCTCTATCATTTATCTGTTATCTATATATATATATATATCCATCTATCCATTCATATATCTATCCATATATCTATCTATCTATATATCTATGTATCTATGTATCTATGTATCTATGTATCTATCTATCCATATATCTATCTATCTATGTATCTATCTACAAGATATATTTTTTAACTTCTTAACACTTTGTCTCATACTTTTCATTTTTGTAAACAGAATGTTAATTAGCAGTCACTACAGCCTAGAAGTTTAAACTTTTTACATAACAATTTTTGGTAGAGTTATTTCACATAATTTTTTGTGTTTTAAACAATAAGAAAAGGACAGAAATCAAAGAAATCAGATGTATGTTTTTTTAGTCAATTTTTATTTGCATTTAAAGGATCTGGTTTTTTACGTTTAAAGTACTGAAAATTCTAAAGCTACAACAACCATCTTACCAGTATTCAGCTCAATAACATTTATCAGTATTGTACATAATGGTTTTTCTTCAAAAAAAAAAAAAAAAAAAAAAAAGGATAACCTACAATTTTATTTCTTTCATATATGTTTCTTTTAAAACCCAGCATGACATTTATCTTGTTTATTTAAGTACATAAGTTATGTATGAACTCTAAATAAAATTACCTTCAAATGGTGCAATGTAATTAAGACAGGAGGTTGAATTAAACTTGGTTTTGGTGAGACACTACATGAAATCACATTACTGTTGACAACAAAACCATCAGTAAAGGTGACATGCCTATAAAAAAAAGAATTGCGTTAGTAATATCAACTAAAAAATATTTTTAAATTTAGAAACAATAACATGCCATTGTAATTTTAGTTTTAAAAAATAAAACATTTTATTTAGTTGCTGTCAGAATAACAAGATAAAAAAGTTTTTCTTGTTTTTCCAACAACAACAATCATTAGTAAAACATCTACATTAGTTAGGGGCTTCAATAACTTTTCTGCGTAACTTTTTTCTGAACTTATTAGTAGATACCAGTAGAAATATTTAAATGTGAGAACTTTTTTTTTTTTTCTAAGTTCAAGCGAAACAAAATTAGAAGTCATAGGTTACCATTATAGATTATTGATTACTATGACAACTAGTACAGATTTAGTGACTACCACTACAATGGGCAAATATGGTTTATACTATACTTTTTTGTATTCCACCTGTGAGGTAACAAGATTCCCAGTGTCTTGAAGTTTGCACTTGCAATCAATGTTTCTTTATCTGAAATAAAAGGTTTATATTCCAATAAATTAAATGTAAAAAGACTTATAAAAGGATAATTTTAAAACTATTGTTATGTAAATAAAAGTTAAACTATTATCATATAAGAAAAATCATATTATCTAAATATTAGATACATTTTATTAAGAATAAATTAGCATAAAAACATAAAAACAAATAAACATTTGATACAAGTAAGTTAACATTTAATCCTCTCTTGATGCATAAAAAAAAAAAAAAACCTTTTGCAAATGCTTGTGGTGGAATAGTGATAGAATCTCTTCTATTTGCCCAGGCTCTAATATCTGCTATTGTGTAGTTTGGAAAAGAATATCCAATGTGGCTAGGCAAACGTTTTACTACAGACAATACTAAATTTTAACAAAAAAAAACTATATTTTTAAAAAATTAAACCCTGTGAGCCATACTATAATAACGTTTAAACTAAAACATAAACTAACATAAATGGCCTTCTCTAAAAAACCATTCTCTGTCATTAAAGAATAAAACTTAAATTATTGATGGATTCATTAAAATTTTAATTTTATTAAAATTCACAATTTTAAATACTTTAGTGCTGCAAAAAACTTGCCAAGGGCTAAAAGAATCTACTCTAAACTTAATGAGATTTTTCTGGAATAAAAAAATTTTTTAGATTTAATTAAAGCTATTTTAAATTAGTTAAATTGAAATTAAATCTGGCAAAATTTCGATAAATTCAAAACAAATTCTTTTAGTTCCTGGCAATTAATACAGAGCCAATTTACTTAAACTATATCTATAAATAAAAACACCAAAATTTAATGCTTTAGATTTTGCATTAAATATGATTTTAAAAAATTAATACACACTTACAAACGCTTCTTGTAATGACAGGCTTCATTGTAATAGGCTCAGCCATTCTTTCTGCACTATACAACCCAATATTGTCCAGAGAATTCATAAGTCTTGAAGGACCAAGATTCTGCAGTAAAAAAAATCATAATTTTGTAATATTACTAATAAAAAACCTGCCATAATAAGATTCAAATTAAGATTTATAAATTAAATTAAGAATTATAAATTTCTACATTTTTAATGCACTTTTGTATTAATACTTTGTTATAAAGACTTATCTAAATAAATTTTGAATAGCTACATCAATTATTTTTTAAAAGGATTAATTCAATACACACTAAAAAATTGGGTTTTGACTAATCTATAATAAAATTGCTATTTTTTTAAACAATTTTTGAGATCAATTTGGTTATTAAAAAAAAACTTTCAGAAAAATCCTGAAGAAAATGGCATTAACATTTTCTAGTTTTTCTTTTTTGCTAACACAAACTTTCGGTAGCATTTTATTTGTACCTGCTGAATATTCATCCATTCTTGTTTGTTTGTCTCATCCAACATGTTGCTGATTGATTTTGTAAAACTCTGAATGTAAAAAAATAATTTTTTTTATTCATGTAAAAGACATAATTGAAAGCCAAAAATATTCAAAAAAAAAAAAACTATTTTGAAGCAAAAAATTTAAAGTTACCTTTAGATCACTGTGATCAAATGACTCTGCTTTAGTTTCAGTGATGAACTTCACAACTCCAGCTATAGTCTTTGTTGCTCTCATAAGATCACCTCCAAATATCATAGAGTTATCTATTGATTGTGTGGTAACATCTTCCATCTCTTTGACAAGAGAACGAGCACTTTCAGTGTAGCCCAAACCATTCATCTGGAGTATAAAAGGATTGTTAAGAGCTCAATATGTTTTTTACCAGGAACTGGATCAGTTTTAACTTTTCTAGATCTAGATTTATTAAAAATTTTTGGAGATCCTGGTACCCTGATTTTTTTTTTTTTTTTTGCAGATTCATTGTCATTACAGATCTTAGAATTGAAATCTACAGCAGGAGTTTTTTAAAAATTCAGAAAAGTTAATTGATACTTTATAAACTTAATATTTAAGAGTGTAAGTACAATATATAAGTACTTTATTTTTAACCAAATTCTTTGATAAACTAAATGCTTAAGCAAAGTTATTAAATAGTAAAAAAAAAAAATTTAACAATTTGAAAGTGAACAATTTGATTTAAATTACTAATATAATTTAGTTAATTATTTATATACCTTCTGTTCCATGTTAGAATATTCAAGTGAGGTGCATTCACTGAAGTCAGGAACTTGCCAATGAGCATGTATATCACATTGCCGCTTGGCCTGGCCTTTTTTATAAAAAAACATGATATAGAACAAAACATTTATAATATAGAACAAAATTTAAATTTCTTATTCCAAAAATAAAAAATGAGTTTTAAAAAACTGAAACATGTTGAATAAGGAAGGAATATTTACAACATCATCAGAATTAAAAAAAAAAAAACTAAAATAAGAAATCAAATGCTTCTTTATTTAACTGAACTGATTAATACTTGGTAACTTTCCATCTAGTATCTTATTATCCATCAATATTTTATCTTTTAGTTTAATTATTTGGTTCTTTATAACTTAGGTTAACTTTTTAAATGTATATATTTTTGCTTTTGTCTTTATAAAAAAAAAAAAAAAAACCTATTGAACAAATATATTCACCATATGCATCACGTGGACAACTACGCAAAGCAAGTGAACCAGCTAGCGTTGGTTCCCAAGGTACACCAACAGAGTTTTGTCTTGCACAATATCGCATTGGTTCCAGATCAGAAATATTTTTATCAAAAAAAACTAAATGTACATTTCTTTTTGTGGCTGTAAGGGAGTGACATAGTTCATGGTTATTACAATGAACTAACTTGCATACCTAAATATGAAAAAAAACAAAACACAATGCCTTTATTTTTTTTAATTTGAAAAAATCAATAAAGATTATGAAGGAGAAAAATTTTTATGTAAATCAAATTATAGTTTTAAACACAAATGTTTTAAAAATTTGTGTTAAATTTTTTCTTTTCCCTCAATACTGAGTTCCATTTTGGAACTCAGTATTGAGGGAAAAGAAAAAATTTTTTTTACAGAATTAACAGAAGTAAGTTTACTTTAATCTATTTTTATAAAACTGGAATAATTTAAGTATTCATTATAAAATTTCATTTAAAAGCCTTTCTTACACCAACTTCAAGCATGGCAACATGACAAGTATCCAGGTGGCAACATTTTTCTGCACAACTACTCATATTTGATACACCTGGAACCTCTTGAGTTGATCCAAAATGCTCATTGCTAAAGACTGTGTTTTTCAAATCTTTCAATATGTTGCAGTCTAGAAAAATGGATTTTATGAAAAAAACTGCATCATATTTTTTATAACAGAAATTGATATAAAAAAAATTATATAACATTTATCACTATTTATCATTAAAAAAGCCAGATTATTTACTTCTGATTGATTTTTTCTCTTCATCTGATGCTTTGGAGTAAGCCTTGTGAATTGACGTTGTTGATTTATTCTTTGGTACATCTTTAAAAATGTTATTTAAAAACTAACTTTTTTGTTTGATTTTTATGAAATCGTCAGTAAATAAAAACATAAAAATAGTAAAAATAATAGTATTAATAATTTTAATACTATTTGTAATATCAATACTCTAAATGTATGATTAAGACAAGACATTACTTGGTTACATTAAAGATATAAATGTACCATCTATGTATAAGAATAGCTTTAGATATTTATTTGACATTAATTTTACTTTTTTTATACATATTAATATTAAATTTAAAGTAGTCTTACATGGAGGTTTTTCTTTGATTTCTGTCTTTTTGAAGAAACTTTCAAGCTTATTGGGACTCTTTTTAGGAGACTGACCATCTGTAGATTTATGAATACTAGATAAAGGCTTTGACTCAGTTTTGTGCTCACTAAAGAAGTCATCGAGAGCTGATGCTTTGTGATCTTTTTTGTTAACCCCACCTAATAAACGACTGATAACTTCTATAGGTGACTCTTTTTTCTTTTCGGTAGGCTTATGCAAACCAGTATTATTAACTTTATTTATCTTTAAACTGATTGGATTAATATGATTGCTAACTGCTGTACTAGGAAAGCTTAACTTTTCTTTCTGATTATGTATTGTTTTTAAATTTCCAAAGTTTTGAGGTTTTTGTTCTTGAGGAAAATTCAAAACCTTTTTGCTTGGCTTTACAGAAGGCATGTGTAATATATTTAAATCATGACTATGAGACATTGGTTTCAGTGTTGGTTTGTGGGCCAAGAGAGCATTAATCTTTCCTTTTGTAGTTACATATTTAACAGGGATTGTTGGTATATGCCCTACTTCATGGTGATTTGCCATGAGTCTGTTAAAGGTCAAGTTATTATAGCCTTGAGAAAAATGTTCAGGCTTGTTTCTGAGCTTATTTTCAAGCTTTTTTAATAAATCATTTTGGATTTTCTTGACATTTTTTTGAATTGGAAGCATTTGTTGTTTTAATGGCTTTGTGGGATTATTTAAAAGAACATGATCACCAAAAGGCAATAGCTTGAATGTATTAGTTTTTTTTAATGCTGGTAGTCTAGGATTAGCAATTGGATTATCTAACTTAGGTGTGCCAATTTCATCAGGCATTCCATCATCCATTATATGAGAACTTGAAAAACTGTTCCCACCTAGTTTTTTATTGTTATTTATTGGTACTTGATTAATTGCATCAGATTGTTCTTGTAAATTCTTAAAAGCATTAACTAGAGGGTTTCCAGGCTCTTTAGGGTTGAAATAGTTATGATTAATACTAAATGGATAATTTGTTTGTGCACTTTTAGGATGATGCACCATCAAATCACTTCTTTGAGTTGGTAAAAGGAACTCATAATGTTGTGTATCAGGTGCTTTGGTAGGTGGTTTGTGTAAAGTAGTTAAAAAATCCTTTTCTAATGAAGGTGCAGGAGTAGACTTTAGAAGTTTCTTCCCCAGAGATTTTTGTGGAAAAGGTTTTACATGCACTGTTGGTTTTTTTGGAGTTGTTTTTTTCATAGGTTTATGTGTAGTCTTAAGTGTTTGCAGCTTTAAAACATCTTTCTGATTTTTAATTGTTGGTTTGTGTATCAAATGAACATTTTCAAATGTTGGGTATTTGTTACTGGGTTTTGCAAAAGGTTTATTTTTATCAGTGAGCTTTTGAATTTTTTCTTTAATTTTGGCAGGCTGCTTTGTTGGTCTGATTATCTTTTTTGATGGTTTGATGGCATTTGAATGATCTGCTTTATGATTCTTAATGACTCCCAAAACCTCTGATATCAATGCACCTTTATTTTCCATTTTTTTAGGGACAGGCATTATGGTTGGAGAAAAAAGGACTGGACCTTCAGGTTCATCACCAATAGCAATATTTAATGTGGGAACTTTTAATGTAGGAGTAGTAACAATTTTACTCTCATTATGATTGTCGTTAGTTTTATTGAGCGTATGGTTAGGCTGTAAAACCGACCAACTGGCAGTCACATTTTCTGGATCTACTGAGACAGTAGGTACTGTTCTAGGAGACTTTGTGACAGAAATTTTTGGTTTATTTTTGTGAGTAGGTTTTGTTTTTTTTCTAACAGGCTGAGTAGGTTGTGCTTTTGCATGAGGGTTTTTTCTTTCTAATTTGTTCTTTTTCAAAGGATAATCATTTACTTTATGGGTTGTGTGCAGCAGAGTTTTGGTTTTAGGTGTTATAAAGTTTGTTGTTGAACTTTTTGTTGATGCTATTGTTGTTGCAGTTGTTCTGGCTGCAGTTGTTATGGTTGCAGCTGTTGTGGTTGCAGTTGTTGTAGCTGCAGCTGTTGTGGTTGAAGTTGTTGTAGTTGCAGTTGTTGTGGTTGCAGTTGTTGTAGTTGTTGTTGCTGCTGTAGTTGATGCAGTGCTAGTTGTAGGTGCAACAGTTGAAACTACAGAAGGTGATTTTTTTTTCTCTTTCTTTTTCTTTTTCTTTTTCTTCTTCTTTACTTTGTTACTTAATGTATCCTCAACCTCACCAGAACCAGTATCACCACTTCCTATCAACTCTGCTTCTAACATTTTTAACTCTTTACGATGAGCTCTCATATCAACTCCTTTCTCATACAATTCACGGAGTTTTTCAAACTTTTTAAATACATCCTCCTTTTTATGCACATACTTCTTACTCATTCCACCAGCATGAATTGATGTGAAATTAGGCTGAAATGAGTTTGATTGGATTGCATCAGCTTTTTTTACGTGTAAAACCTTATTTTTTTTGTGAGGAATATGGTGCCGTTTAGAAGATTGAGAGGAGTTAGTTGAATCAAAAATATTTGGTGCTATTTGAGGTTTTTTTGAATTCTCATGAGTAATAGATTTTGGATCTGCGTTTTTATCAAAAAACTTTCCATTACTTTCATTTAGGGTTTTGTTATTTTTTATTATCTGGGTACCATCATGTGTAACTTTTGAAGCTTTACTCAATTCATGTTTAGTGGAGAGTTTTTTACTTGTTATTTTTTTTACTTTGCTTTCCAACTTTTGTGCAGTAGACCCTTCTTCATCTTCATCTTCATGAACAACTTTTGCTAAACTTTTGTTCAACTTGTGAACTTTAAATATTTGGAATTTAGCTTTGGAATCAACTAAAGATTCAGTTTTGTTATCGATTGTAGAAGATTGGTTGATTTGATGAACTTTTTTTGAAATTGTTTTATCACTCTTTTTTTTAGATTTATTTTTTAAATGATGTTTATTGATCATAACAACCTCTTTTTTTGTTCCCTTAACAGCATTATTTTTTTTAGAATGAGCACTTTTTTTTTCTACTTTAATTTTATTCTCCTCTTCTATCCCTGAGCCTGAGCCATGTTCACTTTCCGCATTTTTAATTTTGTTGAATTCAAACCCTTCCTTCTTAGTTTCAATTTCTGCTGAACCTTCTTTTTCAGTTTTGTCTGCATGGCTTTCTTTTAAAAGTATGCTTTTTTTTGCACTTCCTTTTTTTTGAGGCAATAATTTTTTAACTTGGTGATCCTCTAACTTCTCTAAATGCTCAGAATCACCTGAGGCTTCACTTTTATGAACAGTTTTACTTTCATGCTTATGTTTTTTGAAATTTTTCTTGTGAACTTTTTTTTCTTTCTTTGTTTTTTCATTATTTATTGGCTTTGCTTGTATTAGAGTAACTGTGTTATTGTTAGGTTTTTCAGCAAGTTTTTCAGCAAGTTTGGCTTCCAGAGTAGCAATTTTACTTAGTATTAAATCCTCTTTTCCTATGTCTTTCTCAATTGATTTAACTTTCTCTTTCTTGTGTTTTTTTAAATTCATGTCATCTGTGCTACCTTCCTCATCAATATTCTTTTCAGTATACTTAGGTTTCTTATTTGATAGTTTAACTGTTGTAGAGAACTTTGGAATACTGTGCTTTGTTGAATGGTGCTTCAAATGAGGAACAGTGGAATGCTCAAATTTCAACTCATGATGATCATCTTTGCTGTGATCAACATCCTGATGTCTTTGTTTAAAAGTAGCTGAATTACTTGTTGGTTTTTTAATAAGTTCTTGTGTTGATTCATTTTCATTGTTAAGAGATAAATGTGAATCATCTTCATACACTTGTCTTTCCTCATTTTTTATAAAACCCTCAGAGTCTGCCCTGTGTTTATTAAAAAAACCAAGATTATGAAGATGATCTGGTAGTGGCACATACATGTCTTGCTGTTGCTTTGAAAAAACTGTAGGACTGGGAATTTCATACTGAGAGTTATAATTGCCCATTTTATCATCATCTACTTGTAATGTATCCATGTTACCCTTAGCATACTTAAGCATTCTAATATCATCACCTAGTTCATCAAAGTGTTGTGCCACTTCTTTTTTGGGAGTGAAATCAAGGTTATTCTTGTTATCTTCTGCTTCTTGACTCAATAATGCATTATTATTATCAAACTCATGACCTGTCTCATCAAGATTTCCAATATATTCACCATTCAATGAATGCCTTTCTTCATCTGAATGCTCTTTGACTCTCTGAATCTTCTTTGCTTTGCTAACTTTTTTCCTTGACCTTCTTGAAGCTATTTTTTCTGCAAGGGAGTAAACAAATATTATATTTGACGCAACTTGTGGCAAATCTTTATCATCAATTAAAATTGAATTAATGATATGCATCTTTATGCTTAAAGTGTACATACAAAATAGTAATAATGTTTAATGTAATAATAAATAAGAAAAAAAACAACTCAAAAATATTTTAACAAACACCTTTTTTTGGAGAAATAAGAGCCAGAAGAATTTTCAAACTTGGTAGTTTGTCTTTTTTTGAATGACAATTGTTGGAATCATCGGAGCAAATAACTGCATAGCAAGATTTCTCAATTGTAAATGCAAGAACACAATCTTCTGTTTTACAACATTTCTGGCTGCAATCAGAGAGTTTTGTAAATTTACCATGAAGTGGTTGAAATAAGTAACTCTTTTTGCGCTTTGGAATAATTGAATGTTGAAACTGTGATTCAGCACATTGTAACCTCTTTTCATTATCAACCATCATATCTACATTATTGCCAGAACTTTCACTTTCATCATGTTTATTTGAATCACTTTTATCACCACCCTCATCATCATTATCATCATCAATAGAATGCCTTTTTTCACGAACATCAGTAATGTTAGTGAAATATTTATCATCATTATCAGAATAAGAGTACCGTTTTTCTCTATTACTAGTAAATATAGTGGATAAGCCTAATTCCTGGTTTGTAATTGGAATCAATTTCTTTTGAGAACTTGTAGGAGTAAGGATGAGATCATTGTTGTTGTCAATGCTAGAGTAAACTTTCTCTTTAACATCAGTAACACCTGCAAAACCTAAAAGAAAAGTTAGTTAACCAAGCTGAATCGGTATTTACCCAAATAATTTAAAAAAGCAATTATCTTGGAGCACAAAAATGCAGATAAAAATTTTTTTAAAAAATAATAACTAGCTGTATAATGTTAAAATCAATAACTTGTCCATAACCATCTAAAATCTTGTAAGATGGAAGTTATTCTGAAGCAGCTTTTAAAATCACATACCTTTAAAACTAGAAACATTGGCATAATTTTGAAATCTTTTATTAGCATCATTATTATCAATATCATCATCATCATTATCATCATCAGATATAGATCTTTTATCAACTCTGTGACCTTCAAATTTCATTAGTTGTTCTGTTATAGCTTTACATAAATTTTTATGAGGGCAACTGATTCCAAAGCATCTTCTATGACTCAATATTGATAAATGGCATTCTTTTTTTTTACAGCAGTGGTTATAACAATCTTCTTTTGAATCAGCATTTCCCAAGGAGACAAGTTGAAACGCACTTTGAGCTTGTTGCTGACAAAGTCCACTTGAAGTAACTAATTTATTACAAAAAGAAAGTAACAGAAATAAGACCATCTTCAATCAGAAAAAATACCATCATCAATAATGAGAAAGATCAAGATTTATTGAAATACAAAAAGTTAACAATTTCTACTAGTATAATTCAAAAGAAAATTTGTTTACTATTCTATTTTGAAAGATCAACCTTTGTGATGTGTAATAATAGTTCAACTTTTTATGATGATTAATAATAATTCAATTTTGATTTTTTAAAACTTAGATTAACACAATTTTTTATATAATGATGTTGTAAGCTCAACACAACTCAAAAGAATGTAAACATACAATTTCAATTATGCAAAATAAATTAAAATAAATTATTTTATGCAAATAAACTAAAATTATGCAAAGTAAATTAAAATAACAACCCAAAATTTCTGTAACTCAAGTCAAAACAACCAAAAATATTTGGGTTTGTAGTTCAAAAGTCCTATAAGTCACTAAGCCCCTGCATCTTGAAATAAATTTTTTAACAAGAAATAGCAAGACTCTATCTTATTTTTTTCTCCAAGACCAAACAGTTTTTTTCTTAATTGAAGTACTCAAGATACTTTCAAAAAAATCTTGAAACATTGAAAATTTAAATAAAGTTGTCTTGATATTTCTTCAAAAATAATTACAAGAATAAAAGTCTTGAAATATTTTTTTTTCCAAACACAGATGCCTAATTTTTTAATAAACCTGCAGGCCTTGGAAAAATAATGGACAGAGTCTTGTTATTTCTTGTTAAAAAATTTATTTCAAGTTGCAGAGGCTTATAGGTCACTATAAAGTTGAGTTGCACAAATTGTTAGGAAAATAAATAAAACTGTTTTCCCACTAACTGTAGTAATTCAACTTCCTTTGAATAGCAAATGCTTTTGTACTTCAGAAGGTGCTCTATATCAACTAATTAATTAGTTTACATTATCCACTAGTTAACTTTTAAAGTGGCTTGACTTATGGGGTTTCTGCTTCCAATGAACAAAAAAGAATCAGTTATGACTAATGAGCTTTTGCAAAAAGGAGGAATTCTGAAATCATTCCCACTCATTCCACCCTTATCTACTGCAAGACATAATTTCCAACAACCCACCCCTACCCTACAAAGTATAGACTTTTGGTTTAACTATTCTACGTTAGCAATTCTCAAAAGTAAGAATTAGATGAGGAAAGGCTGCAGCTTTTCATCATTTAACTTTCATTACGCTCCTGGAAGAGTATCAGACATCAGAGAAATATGGTTGTTTTACCCTTTTGAAATAATGAACAATAAAGCAATATATTAAAGAATATTTTTTAAACACTGTAAAGCAATAACAATTTTATAGATGTATGACCATGTACTTTTACTTTTTCCTTCCCTAAACACTTACATACACTTTTAGCAAAAACCCATGGAGTTTATGGGGCTTCTAAAGCAACTAATTCAATTTATCTGTAAGTATGAAATTATAAAACATAGGTCCTTTTGATTTTTTAAGAACAAAATTAAAAAAAAGTTTTTGAGAGGAAAATATACTTGTCGATAGACTGTCAATATGTGATTTACCATCAACATCCTGGGACTCTTTACATCAAGGATCAATTAAGAAAACGGAGAAACTATGAACAGCATTTTGTAATCTTTTGGAGTATTTTTCTAAAAGTTTCATCAGTCTTTTATAATATTAGGGTCTCTAGTTTCTAGTTCTCTTTAATGTCATTAGCTTTGACAACAAACAATTTAAACTTTCGACCATGCAGTCAATGGTAGCTGCTCAAATGGTCTCATCAGTTTAAATTTAGTGTAAGTTTCTGCCACTTTAACATAAACTTCTTTGCTCCCGCACCATCTTTTTAACTATAAGCATAATTTCAATATTATTTAAAGTTTTAGTGGTTTACATAGAGCAACAAGTATGCAATGTCTCTAACTTTATCACATTTAATTCTATGCAAATTTAATAAAATTGATTTACAGACTTATAAACTGCCTGAAGGTAGGAAAATATAATAAATAAACCTGCAGCTTCCTTTACGGTTTGATCTTGGCTGCACTTATAATGCTTACTAGGTAACTGTCCTGCTTCTTAAATAAAATCTTTACAAATTTCAGAAGAACATTTTAAACTGAATTGATAGATCAAAACAAACCAGACCATAAGTTATATTTTCTAATACTACAATTTACAAAATATGATAAAAAACAATCAAACAAACAAAAAATCAGAAATAAGTTTAAAGAAAATTTTTAACAGAAACATATACATAGCAGACAAGTTATTTTTAGTTACAAGACAAGCTTTATTCCCAAAGATCCATAGATAATATTGGCACTCAATTGTAATCGTTATTCAAACTAAAGGACATGGCAGATAGGTTGTTTGTTTACTGTATATGAACTAGTGTTCGAATTCGTCTCATTCGAAATGAATTTGTTTTCAGAATTTATTTAAAACAATAACAAAATGACAGAAAAAGATAAGTCTATTTTCAGGCTACCTATATGAAATGAAGGTAGGCACTATATACACTGCCAAAATGTATTTGTAATTTTTAAAATTACTGGCTGATTTAATTGTTAAAATTACTGCCTTATTAAATCTGATCCTGCATCCACATAAAAATTGATGGATATGTAACAAGCACCTGTGTTTGTAAGAAGATAAAACTTCATGCAAATAATTTGCACGGTTGTTGGATCTATTGATAATTTAATGTTCATTTTTATCTCATTTTAACACTTCCAATGGCGGATTAATATTACCGTTATTGGCCCAAAATAATTTTAGTAACTTTAGGCCCTTTTGAAACAATTTTTGTTTATTTTTTTTATTGTTTTTGCAGGCAAGCTATTTTTGTCTGCAGCATAGGAATAAAATGTATAATATTTTGATAATTACTTTTTTGTTTTATTTCATAGGTTTTCCAAAATGCTAAGACCCGCGAAAATAGTGTTGAATTACGGCAAGTGACTAATAATGGTCTTGAAAGTGGCTAAAGGTATAGAAAAATTGCTGAAAAATATGATAAAAGCAAGTCAACGGTACAATCAATAATACAATAATGTGAAAAACTGAAAGTGTGCAAAATAAAGTATGTTCTGGCCGTCTACCAAAAATAACATCTAGAAAAGATTAATTTATTGTACTAGAAGTAAAGCGAGAGTCTGTTATATCTGCTTGAGCTATTAAAAGGAAATTAAAAATAAAACAGAGACTTCGCTCCGCAGGGATTTTATGGATCTCGTATCGCAACAAAACCTTTCGTTTCGAGAAAAAATAGTCTTGCCTTTGCAAAAAAATACTTTTAAAAGCCACTAGATTTTTGAAAATCAGTCTTACAATCTGATAAAAGTAAATTCGACCAAAAGAGTTCCAAAAAAGACCCAATGTACAGAAAAACGGAAAAAAATTAAGAAAAACATAAAAAAAAACTATAAAAGTGATCATCAAACATGGAGATGGTAATGTACTTGTTTAGGGTCGTTATCAGTTACTTGCTCTATAGCGAGTGAAAATCAAAAACATTACATCACCAAGCACTTATCGTGAGTAAGTGCTTGGTGTGTCTTTTGTATGTTCGTGCCCCAAATCATGTTTTAGAAATTGAAAGATTAATTGCTTCGAGATTTTCCGTGACAAGGTTCTTTGATTCCCTGGCGGTTTTCGGATAATTTTGGCCTTTTAACACCTAGATGACTAGTGCCAACTTACAACACCCCAGCAGCCGGATTTTGGAGGGTTGATTATTCCACCAGTACCCTCAAATAAGTTCACAGTAAGAGTTACTCCGAGCAGTTGCTTGGTCCGAAAAATATTGCGTCTTTCCATTCCACCTTTTTTTTATTCCAATTATATAAACACAATTTTTGTGTAACCTCCATTCCATGATTTAAACAAAATAAATTTCAAATAACCGCTATCACAAAGTGAATGCACTCAATAGTTCATTCGCAGCAAATGCATTTACTTGTGTACCAAAACATTTGAGGCTTAGTATTCTGTAGACAGTACTTGTATTAACAATGCAACTTTTAACAGAGCACTAAAACAACTAAGAATTGATAGAGATGTATCCTAATGTTGCATTATCTATAACGTGGAGTTGTAGGCAACGGCGGTCCTCCAGTTCCCCTTGTAAGGTATATTGTTTCTTGTGGTGAGACTGGTGTTTAGGTAATCACACTTACTACAATATGCAAAGTAACTTTAGAAACTTTCGCAATCAACCCTTTAAATTTTTTCGATATGTGTGCTGATAGTAGATGTAAGGAAAGCCCTTAACTAGAGGCTGGAGACGTTTGCTACATCTTAAAGAGGTGATTTTTTTTAATACTTAAAAAATATTAAAAGTCGTTGTTTTCCACCCTCTTTATTTAAGAGATCATATAATTGAGCTTTGACGCAATTGCTTTATTTTTAAAAATCTAATAAAAACAACCGAAAAACGGTCAAGGAGATGTTTATAAATTTCAAGTATTTGATCATTAAATTTAGATTATTCTCTAATTTTTCCTTTAGCTTGTTTAAAATTGAGTTTTTTACAAAGCAAAATCTTTTTTATGATAATGTATAAAAACAGGCGCTATTTTACTTTCGCACCCCCCTACCCCCCTATTTTTATAACAGATTATGAAAGTTCGTCGTTTAAAAATAAGAAAACGTAAAAGAAACAATACTTTTAGACCAACTTAATGCACTCTAAACTCAATCTTCAAAAATTTTAAAAGACGAATTTTAAAAGACAACAGTTATAGACCTGGTTTTTATTTCTAGGTTGTTATATCATAATTTCCACCATGATTAGCATTCGAATGAAGAATTCAAAATTTAAAAATTTAAACAGAAGTGAAAACTATGTTTAATTTCAAAATAATTACTTTCGTCATCGCGTTGAAAAAAGACGAATATAAGCTTTTTCGTACGTTTTTAATTTTCTTCAGATTGAGTTTAGAATACCGTTGGTGTGACCTAATTAAGTCCCATGCTTTAAAATAGTTCTTATTTAAGAAATGACAAATTTGTTATATATAAAATAAACATTTGGGGAAAATAGCTTATCTACTTTAACTAGATAACTAGTTAAAATAACTAAATTTTTTTCTCCAAATGTTTATTTTATATATACGAAATTTGTCATTTTTTAAATTAAAACTTTCTTAAAGCATAGAACTTTGTTAGGTCACACCACGGTACGTTAAGTTGGTCTAAAAGTATTGTTTCCTATACATTTTCTTATTTTTGGACGATGATCTTTTATAATCTGCAACAAAGATAGGGTGGGAAGGGGGTGCGAAAGTAAAATAGCGCCTAAAAACAATAAGAAATAATAAATTTTTTACTTGATGTTTCCGCAAATTTTTAGAAAAATTTTCAAAATACACTAACGCATTTTCTAAAAAAATTTAAGGAAATAGAATTGAGAAAAGCAACGCAAATGTTAACTTTTTTTTTATTGCTTTTAAAACGCCTTTCTGAAAAAAGTACTGATTGGAATAAATGTTTTAAAAAAAAGTTAAGAAATAACTTTCTCTTGCGCGTTAGGAACGCGATAGTACAGATGCTGCTGTTCGTGAAGTGAACAATTAAGCACATGTAGAGAAGTTGGTGAAAGATTTGGTATTCCCTTCGTATATTAAAGATTAGGTTTGATGGAAACCACCCGAGCAGAGTGGACAAACAGCCTTCGTTGAGCATGAAGAGGCTTTCTTCGTTCAAATCTCAAAATTTAATTTGGAGAGTGGGTCAACTTTTTGATCTTTGTGATATAAGCATGATACTTAAACGAATACTTGAAAAACAAGCAAAGTCATCTCTCAATTTACAAATAATACTCCTGGACCTGATTTAGTAGATAATTTCTTGAAGAGAAATGCTATTACATTTGCTCCAAGACTGACGCAGAATGTCAAACAGACAAATACCTTAGGCTGTTACTGATGCAACCATTAACGATGAGGAGACATACTTGACATTTGATTTAGGATAGAAAACACCGCCTAAGGTAATAAACTACAGATGATAAACTACAGCTAGGAATCTTAATTGATCTTGTTGGCGGAGATAGATAGCGTTAAATTGTTGCCTCTATATACGAAGTGCAAGGTGAAGCACAAATTGGATACACGAGTACATGGTGGGCCATATAAAGTGCTAATCAGTGACAACTTAGCTTACCGATGTGTTATTGAAACGCTTGATCGCTTTATTGGAAGTTTTTTCCCGAGATTTTAAACCTAAGTTCTTAACCATTCTGCTTTATTGAAAATATCTACCTTTCTATTCTATATCTACCTTTCTATTCTATATCTACCTTTCTATTATATACTTAAAAAGAGTTTAAATTTAAAAAAGTGGGTATTTCTTACAGAACATTGAACTGAAAAACTTGAATGTTTAGAAAAAAAGAACACTTTTTTGGTCAACTACCTTAAACAGGCATTTAAGGGCCAAAAGGGGTTGCAACCACCCAACGATCCTCATGATTACTCCCCTGCAGTTCTAAAGTCTTGTATAGCTAGAGATTTTCCTTAAAACGTATAACTCAAATTAAGCGTCGTTAAGGTTTATTCAAGAAGCTTTCTTAAACAATTTTTTTTTTTAACAATTTATATCGGATTTAGTCCGCTAATATTGTTACGACTACTTTTTCAGGTCAGGATTCTAATTTAATCAAAACGTTTTATAATAAAACTTACTTTCGATAGCACGTAGTAATAACAACCAGGCTATTACAAAAACCTTAATAACCATAATCCAACATCTTAACCAGTTTAAATCAGCAGAAACGCTTAACAAAAGCGTTTGGTCTTAATAAACGGTTCAAATATTACTCCTTTCCTCGAGGAAAAAATAAACTCTGCAATCTAGTCGCCATTTTTGTTTTCTGCAGCTAGTTTCTTGCATACACCTGCCCAGCAAATACTTCGAAAGCGTGAGCATCCGAGCGTGACAATTTTTAGTTTATTTATGCGAGCGTATAGTTTTAAGTAACCTGGGTTAAGGAAAGGTTTAAAGCGTTCTTTGTCTTAATATAGTTTTATATTGTTGTTTGTCGGATTTATGATGAAAATTTTTAAAGAGATTTCTAATTAAATTTGATCGTCTATCCTTTTAAAGTTGAGTTGCTAATAATTTTCTACCTCACAAAATTTTTTTTTTGAAATCTAAAAAGCCAATCATTTTAAAACAGTTTTAAGCAAGTTCACTAAACTTTTTTACGCTAAAAGAATGAAAAAAATGAAAGTTCAAATGTCTTTCAAACGAAAGAAACATATCAAGAGTTTATACCGAACGTTAGCTAAATTTCTAATTTATTTTAAGGCTCAAGTTTCTATGCTTATATTTCAATCAAAAATCGGTTTTATAAAAATACGAGTAAAGATCTTGCACCGGAATTGAAAAAACTAAGACATCGCACAGTGGAAAATAAAGGTGTGTTTCGGACCAAAAATCGATAACTTTTTTGTTACTAAAAATAGAGATTTGAAATTTTGCACAAATGTAAAGTAGTATATGACGCTTCTTGAGAAATACTTTTTATAAGAATTTTTTGTAATACAATATTAAAAATAAATAAATAAAAATCAAAAACTTCAAAATTGGCAGTTTGTTAATTTACACTTTAACACAATGCTTTACAAATGTATGAAAATACCTTAAAATTATTAAAAACGACGAAAAATACATAAAGTGCTTACCTACTAATTATAGAAATATTTAAAAGAGTTTCTTAATAACAATTTTTAAATAGTTGCTTTTATGAAATAATGTATAGGTATATTAAGGTGGTACCAGGGTAAAGGTAACTTTTTAACAAGAAATTGAAAACTATTAATAGACTTTAGCTCTTTTCTGTTAATGAACAAAAAAAATATATAAAACAGTAGCCCAAAAAAAAAAAATTTAGTGATGACGTCATTAATTATGCGCATAATTAGTGTTATGTTACCCCCAAAACTGCTTATTCTTTCATCTAATATAACTAACTCAAAAAGAGTCAAAACTGCTTGAAAATTTGAACATGAATTCTTTAATGTATTAAGAATGTTGTCAATGAAACAGATTTTTTTTAAACATTTTTAATTTTACCAGGTTGACATTCGAACTTTAAGATATAAAATTAAAGGTAGTTTGGGACCAAAGCATGATAAAAATGAGTTTTAAATAAAAAATAACAAAAATTTGCTTCACAGACAACATTCGTAATATGTTCATCTTTAAACCTGCAAAATTTCAGCCTATTATCTATTTTCTATGAAAAGTTATTTTTTCTGAAAAATTGAGATTTAGCGAGAAAAAAAGCGTTTCTAAGGTCGTTGTTATGAAGCAAGAACCAAACTGCTCTTTAAAAAAAGGCCAAATTTGATTAAAATTAAGAAGATTTTTGACTTTTTGCAAAACGCATATTGAAATAGGTAGATTTAAGAATTCAAAACATTAATTTTGGTATTTTTCAAAATTTTATCAAAAATAGCCGTTTTTTACCCACATTACTTAGCAACAGGTTAAAATAAAATTGCTTTTGTTGTTTTTTTTCCACCTTTTTTTTTTCATCTGGTCTTTTTTTTTTTTTTCTTTCTCCTTTTCCTTATTTTTCTTTTCTTTATCTTTTTTTTTCATATATTTTCAAAATTTTGTCATTCGTAAAGATTCCGCAATTAATTATCTTGTATTGTCTTTTTGTTTTGCGCTTAACTGGTTCTGGAAGTTTTAGCATCCCCTGAATTGAAGTTGACAGAGTTAAAAAAAACTAGAACTTCCGTTTAAATGTTAAATGCTGATGAATGTATATTGAGCTGTACCTTCTAACTAAAGAATTTAGGAGCTAAAAAGATTATGCAATGGTATACATATTTCTGTGTTATAGAGACGTAATGACGAATAGCTGTAGCCGTATCAGTTGGTGCACCAGAAGACTGTACATAAAAAAATTGACGCAAAAAATGCTTAACCAATAAAAAAAAATGTTTCATTTATATCGAGAGCTACAAGATATGTTGAGCAGGAAAAAGAGGTTCATTATTAGTAACGTAAATACTCGATGAAGTTGCGTTGCAAAAAGTAGAAGTTCCAAAATTTCAAAAGTGATATCTGCTACTTAACTGGAAGCAGATTTAGAATCATTATCTCCATCGATACACCGCCTAAGATGAATATTTTGAATATTCAGAGAAAAAAATGTCAGTTACCACGGAAACCATTAGCTATTTTTGGTTTTGTAATAACTCTATCATTTATTAGTTTTAAAATTTTTATAAAATGAATTTCATCAACTTCCTTGCAACCATTTTTTCTTTTTCAATTATTAATTTCCTTCTTCCATCCGAAGAATAATGAAAACAGAGTGTGCAACATCACCCAAGGGCATGCATCGTCCGCACGACGTCCCACGGACGTCCCAAGGACGTCTGGACGTCTTAAGGATGTCCTACGGATGCCGCGCGGACGATGCATGCCCACTGGGCATTCAATTTCTCATCAATTCTAGAATATAGTCTTTGAAACAGCGTTGGTCTTGCTAACCAGATTCAGTTTAAACTAATTGTTATCCATCAAATTCAATTAAGACATTTTTAGGATCAGTTTTCTTCAGACGTTCGCCGTTTTGTTGCTTTTTTAAATACCAACCAATCATTCTCTCTGGTATGCCATCCTTTTCTGGAATCAACATATGCTGATAAGGCTCCTGCGGAAATTCTTTGCAAGGCTACCAATAAAGAAAGAACTCCATATTTCTTGAATTTTAGAGATACAAAACTGTCACGATTTTCCATGATTACAGTATGAATCACTTAAATTACATTAATCAAAAAAGGTCTTCTAAAAACATTTTACACAAGATTTAAGCGTTGCCGTTAAAATGCCGCAAAAAACAGATTCATTGTTTGCATGACTTTAAAGTTGTTGATTACTTGAATTACCAATATATTCCCAATGAGGAATCAAAAAATTAATAGAGATAATTTTGTCTTCTCAAACATAAATCGTCATCTTTATAAAATAATGTCCGTAAAGTGTAAAAAAAAAGAAAAAAGAAAAGAAAACAATCTTTAATCATCGCAAATTTCGATTTACCGAAGACAAATTTCAATCATTAAAATTAAGTTATAGTTAAAAATGAAAACTGCTAAATTTTTTCACAGTTTTATAAACATATTTATTCGCTTTGCGAGCCAGTCAGAACTTGTCAAGTACTCTAAAGCATTTTTCTCATAAAAAATGAATGCAGTAAAAAAAATAAATCTTTTAACCTACGATAGACTTTTTTCAAAAGTTAATACTACAGCGTTTGATCGAAAACAAAAATCTAACGATATTTTGTACTCATTCGTCAGCATTTCTGATCGTCTGATCTGATTCCATTTTAAAGTTTAATAATGATTTATCTCAAAATGAAAAAATGTGACCCTCCCGTTTCTTTCCGTGGAGTCTTCATTTATGTTAACAAGTTTAATTTCAATATCTATGATGAACTAATGACTGCTTTCAAACTACAAAAGTACTAATTTTTGTTCTAAAATGTTAATTTGTTTTACCCCTAGTTGACTATCTTACAGAAAACTTATAAGTCTTGTAGGATGGCAATATTCTTATATTATCCTTTGGGTATCCTAAAGGATTCGTAAGATCGTAAGTAAAAACAGAAAAGTTGTTTTGTTAATGTTAATTCTGTAAAATATACTTTTTTTCACAAATGAAAAAAAAGCGCGTTTCTTAACTTCACTCAGATAATTAAAGGAGAAATTAAGAAACCCGCTTTTTTAACAATTTCGTTATAAAAATTTCATTTTCATTTGTTATAACAAGGTATATCCTGTTTAATCTATAAAAACGTTTACATTTTGTTTGGTACATGTACTAAAAAAAAACAATATCTGCTATACTATTTATTTATTTGTTAATGTGCAAAATTTATTTTACACAGAATGAAATTTTATTTCAATAAGAAAATATTAATTCCAACTTAAACTTACCTATTACGAATCTAAAATTAAATAGCCTACAGCATCCTATGAGAATCCTATTTTGATCCTTCAAGATCTTTTAAAATATTCTTTTAGATCTTACCTTATCCTGTAAGAATTCCTTTAAATCCTACAAGATCCTTCAAAAGGATGCTTATAAGTCTTGCAGGGACTTGTGCAACTCAACCCATAGGATTCTTGTAGGATCTGTAAGATCAGTCAACTAGGGAGGGTACCGAATCTACTTTTTTTTCGGGCAAATTTTCGAGGTGCTTTTCTCTGAATGACGTCATAAAAATATTATAACGTAGAGAAACTTTAATTTTTGAAAAATTTACTTATAAACAACATAGAGCCGTTATTTTTTCAAATTTCTTAATTTACAGCAATCTGTCTTACAACAAAATACTCAGTTTTAAAATCCATATTAACTAACTTCCCAACAGTAATAATTTGCATTTTCAATTACAAATTAAATGCTAAACATAACAAAAGGAATCATATGCAAATGTTGTCAGGAAGTTCTTATAGTAACGGTTTTATTATTTTCGATTCCGGTTATTTATATTTATAATGAACAATAAATTTTACTTACAAATATAAAAAAAAACAAAAAAAAACAAAAAAAAAAAACAAAAAAAAAAGTAGTTCCAAAAATATCTAAACATAAAAAACGTGTTATGTGTTCAACTGACAAAGGAGCGCAACACCTCGTTTGATCCAATGTGATGAATCGACAACTGATGGCAATCTTATCTCCATAACATAGTTGGTCGAATGACCAGTTGTAGATAGTGTTCCACGTCTCGCGCTTGTCTTGTATACAGGACATTCGTAATGAAGACGAACCAGCTCAACTCCTTTTTTGCATGGCTTTAACCAGATCTAAATAAAATATTTCTTTGTTTTAAAATGATATCTTTGTACTAGGTGCTGCGGCAGCGCACACAGTAAAACTTTTCAACCTAAATAAACTAACGAAGAAAGTATAAACAGCAAATGGAAGAAATAACAATTGCTATAAAAAAATCTTACAATGCACATTGGATCGTGTAATTTTTTTGGAACAGATTCGCCAAGAACCATGTTTTCGCTGTCCCAGCGAGCTCCTTCCAGAAACAAGCCATTAACGTAAACTCCTGAATAATGGAATGTAAAGTTTCGATTTTAAATTAAATTCAGTGAAACAGCAGCTTTAATGTAAAATATTGCTATGAGTGAAAGGACGAAAAATATTTAAAAAATCAGAAGTCGTAACAATTACCATCATCCGGGGGATTGGAAAGCGATGTACCTCTCATCATTTCAAAATTAAATGACAATAAATCGATAGGAATTTTGTATTTGCGTGCAAAGTTCTGCTGAGTACCTTTTTAAAAAAACAACACAAAAGCCACATTTTTTATTATCTTTATTTTTCGTTTTAAGAAACTTAACAAATTTTCTTAAAACTAAAAATGCATTTCTATCCTAGTATTCAGAATTCTAATATTGTAATCGTTCAAATTTATGTAAAATTTATCTAATTTATGTCAAATTTACCTGTTAAGAATGCTTGGGTGAAAAAAAATCCCGGTAACCAAAAAATGCAAGGAGGACCGTCGTTATACCAATCTTGTAGAAATTTCAAGCGAGACAATAAGTCGTTTATATAACTCCCCAGAGGTTTCAAAGAAGGGTAAGATTTTGATTTCCATAGTGAGGGTATTCTACCATTCAAAATACTGGAATACACCTCTTCAAGATCAGCAGACATAACAGCCAAGCCCTAAACAGAAAAAACATTACATGAGAAATAACTTGATAAATGAAAAATATATTTGCGAAAAGAAATTCACAAATTAAAACATGAAAATTTAATTTGAAATATCTTAAACTAATATATGTGCATATGTTGTGTTACAAAATAATACCTTTATAGCTTTTAGAAGATTTATTAGACTTGAACGAACCACCGATGTCAAACTGTTAAACCGCACCATTTCTTGTACTAAAACTGTATTCATGCTCTAAAAATAGGAAATAAGGTTACGTTTTAGCATGCTTCTAATAAAGAGATGTGAAAACTGATAAAATTGATAAAATATATATGAACAATTTACCTGATTGTAAGACGTAGGAAACTTTCTCAGAGCAGCGTCTGTGTCATACTTTAATGGGAGTTTCGCTAAAATATCACCTGCAACATCACTGATAACATTATCGTCCGAATTTCCGTCTCCAGATGTGGCGCGAGTCTAAAATACAGACTTCATTCAAATTCATTCAAATTCATTCAAATTTTACATAATCTCAGACAGATAACAATAATAGAACGATATCTAAAAATATTTTTTTGAAACTACCTGAGTCAAAAGTATCGTATCAAACAGAAGCTGAGTTTCTTGCTGATCTTTTGTGATATCTGCATTTTCATGCATGCCAAATACCTCAGGCTGAGGATCGAGCGGGAGACTTTTTACATATTCGATATAAGAATCATACTAGATAAAAATGTTAGTAAAATAACAAAGACTAAACAGTTTTTCGGCAAAAATAGTGACAGAGTAGACAAGAATTATGACTCACTTCACCGGAAGAGGGAGCATAGTAAATGCCACTTTCAGAGAAACTAAACTTCTCTTTAAGAATCTCAGGCGTGTAGCACGAGTTTAGGATGGTCATTAGTGTACGTCGATCTTTGCTATCAGTAACGCGACCCCCATAGTTACACTCCCCCGTTAAATACTTTATTGCATCGAATGGCACATCCTACATAAAAGCATTGAAAAGCAATTAAAAAAATGATTGTAAAGAATTTTATAGAAATTAGATTTAAAATATTCAAAAACATACATCATATTCATTGAGGAACATCTGTAACTGCCTGACACTAATACGTAAGTCTGTTTCGTTAAACTCATATGGGATGTTCCATCCTAGTGGTCCAAACTTCCTTCTCTCTTGTATCAAACCGTGGAAAAAACAAAGTCCAAACAAAAGCTTTTTAAACTCATTCTAAAATTTTAACAAAAGAAAATAGTATCATCATAATTTTGTTAGTTCTCAAAATTTTTTACTCATTCAGTTGAATTTACCGGTTTTTTGCATCCATTAAAAAAACTTTGATCACATATTGGATCACTTAAATATGACCGAATGATATTTGCTCTCAGGCCTTTGGGTGGTTCTTTTGTTAACTTGATGCCATTTTGCAAAATTGAAACTGGAAATTGGGGTGAAGGATAACTGGAGAGCCATAGTCGAAAAGCTGGATGTGTTGTCTCTGGACTTAATTCCTTCATAAATACAAAAAAAAACAAAACTGATCAAGTAAAAGAAAATTATCTACCTGCACAAAAAGTTAACAAACATTTGAACTAAATATGATATTTGCAAGATGATTAATTACCTCACAAATCTTTTCAAGAGTTGGCATCCAAGAAACTGCAAGATGACAATTCTGTAACATTACCCAGGTTCCTTCCCTTTTACCTTTCTCAATCATTTTCAAAGCAATAGGTCCTTGGCCCTGACCAAGAGATAATGAATTAAACTTTGTACCACTAAATCCCTGAATTACAAATACAATAGCTTTAAAAATACTTAAATAAATTTTAACTTTTTTTATTACACTTTATTTTAAAACAACATTTACAAATATTCATTAAAACATCAGCTATAAAACAAATCTGATTGCTTGAAAATTTCGAAAACATTTAAAATTGAATTATCCATTGATAACTCAACAAAGAAAAAGATAATAACACACCTGATCATCAGCAAACTTAAGTAAAGAAGCAGTCGGGTCAGAGCCAGGAGAAAGAACAAATATGATTGGTAAAGAGCAGTTTGAATCTTCAAAAGACTTTGCTAAATCAAAAGGTGGGGGTTCAACATACTTTTTTCCAAACTCATTCCTGACAAAATTTTGAACAGCAGGAATAACCTAAAGAATTTAAAAATATTGTTCACTTAGATTGCTTTGCTATGACCTCAGTAGAGATCATTTGCTCTTAAACATTCATTATATCTAAAGCTTAAAAAATGTTTATATCCAGGAACTATTTTCAAGCATTTCTTTTCACCTTGTCAGGTCTAATACATCGAAGCACAATGATTTTTTGAAATTGTTTTAAGGATTCATTCCATTTCCCAGGAAGCGGTTCTGTTTCTGGTTTCTAAAACAGAATGATGTTGTCATGATCAGCTGATAACTTGATAGTCCATAAAGTAAGAAATAAAAATAAAGTAATTAGATTGAAATTAAAAAATTAACGATCTGTTACATTGCTGTCATAAATCTTCATCCATCCAGCCTCATTTTCTGTAATACTTAAATGAATATTTGAAAATGATTGTAAATCTTGTAAAACACAAAGTCTGTCCCATGACTGCTTTGGTAGCCATTCACAGGGATTTCTGTTTGGATTATCAAGAGCAACACCTCCTGTGAGAAGAAAACGCCATTCACTTTGACTAATTTCTTTCTTTTGCCTCAAAAGGTTCACACAGAGCAAGAAAGAGAAAAGCAACTAAAAAATATGTATGTATGTATGTATATATATATATATATATATATATATATATATATATATATATATATATATATATATATATATATATATATGTATATATATATATATATATATATATATATATATATATATACATATATATATATATATATATATACATTTGTTTAAACAAAATTTGTTTAATTTGTTAAAATTTATATACTGTGTATATATATATACATTTGTTTAAACAAAATTTGTTTAATTTGTCAAAATTTATATACTGTGTGTATATATATATATATATATATATATATATATATATATATATATATATATATATATATATATATATATATATATATACACAGTTAAACAAATTTTGATTAAATCAAAGAAAAAAAACTCCTTTGCAAGCTTACAATTGTTAAAAAAAAAAAATAGACGCATTAAGATTGCTTGTTAATCCTTTTTTTCAAAACATAAAAATGTAATAATTTTAATAAAAATGAAATATTTCTCTAAAACTGTTTTGACCAGTTCATTAATTTTTTTTTTGATTCAGTTTTATAAAGAGTAAATAAGAAAACATACTAGAAAATATTTTTAAAAAAAATCGGCATACAAATTTTTAAATTGATTTTCTTCTTAAAACAACTGTCACTCATAACCAGACCCTTACAGAGGGTGAGTGAGGTTTAGGCCGCTTTAATATTTTGAGATTTCTTATATACCATGCATTTACATCTGTCCACCTCATCATTAACAAAAAAAGCTAAAAATAATCCTACCAATCATTTGCACATGAAGAAAAAAGGCAGCTAGAGTTTACTTCCTGTATTACTGCTTAGACACCTTTATATGTCCCTGTCATTTTTGCATGATTATCATTGGCCTAACCAATACATTTTAAAAAGAAATAGCATGACATCAAGTATATTTTGTAGGATCTTCATCCAGTAACTGCTTTTAGCACGATGTTCTATTAACAGAAGGTGATTAACAGACTTTTCAGCTCTTGCTACTTTACTGGCTGATTTGAATACTACATAATTTTTTAAATTTAAAGTTAAGTTTTCATGTGATGGGCATCTTATCTTTTAACTTTCTCCATCCTCTGACAATATTCCATCCAGATTGTGCACTGAAAGATGACTGACTTTTATTACTTTTTTTAGCAATAAAGCATGGTATACAGTACATAGATTGTTTCTCTTTACTCCAGCATAGCCAGTCTCTTGTGCATATCTCACCATTTAGAAAAGTTTTGGTGAGTAAGAACAAAGGTAATGCACTGTTGGCAGCATATTATGGAATGCTATTGGGAAAATTAAAGCAAGTCATTTTAAGAAACAGGTCCATTTGGGTAACATGGTTCTTGTCAATAGTTCAAATGTCGAGTTCTACCATAGAGTTTTAATTGGTTGCAGATGCAGTCATTACATTCCTTGGATTTGTTTGCTCTCTCAATATCAAGTTTTCTGCCATTTCTTTTATAACTTCTTCCTTCTCTTCAAACTCTGAACATATGTTGTTACCTGTATCAAGGCCCCAGCAGTTGAATACATTTGAGTTACTGCTGGCAAAAATAAAATCACTATTTACACTTGAGGCATTACATTGTGTCACTAAGACTTTCTGGGACTGTGCAGAGTGAGGTTGTTGAGCAAACAAAGCAAATGATGTTATGGTGCTCATTTTCTTTTTAATTTTATCTTTTAATATCCTCTTCTTTTGCTTACTTACACCACTTTCACTTTCACACTTACTCTCTTCATGAGCCAATTAATCAAGTAAAACAAAATCAAACCGAAACTGTAAATAAGTAGCTAATATTATTTTTATTGTATATTATTTTTATTGTATACAAACAAAATAACACCACACTATACCAACTGATCTCTTATTTTCTCTAGAAAGTTGTGTTCTATTAATTCTGCTGCTTTTATAGGCAATTTACTATGCTCAATTTCAACAAAAATAAGAAATACAGTAAAAGAAAGAAGAACTTTCTAATTAATAAATGAAATTGTAAAATAGCATCAAAATAATTATCTCCCATTAAGTTTAAAGGTTATAATCATTAGGGGTGTCCCAGATAGCTTGTTTTAAATATCTGGCCGGATAATTTTTATTTACAAAACCTGTAACAGGTATTTTATTTAGCCAAATATTACAAAATATCACAACGGTAAAGACTCTACAATGACAAGTTTTGTTTGGAAACTTTTTAAAATAAATGATCCTTCTGAATTGATAGCAATTTGCATTCCATGTGGAAAGCAGATAAGCAGGGGATCTAATAATTCTGGTCAAAAATCGTTTTCTACAACTCCTCTGCACAATCACGGCAAAAAGTTTCATTTAAAACTATATAAAGAGGAAAGAGAAAATAATATTGAACCTTCAACATCTTCAATTCCACTAGAACGTTCAAAAGGTAGCATGCTAATTTAAAAAAAAAAATGTGTGAAATGAAAAAACAAATGTCTATTGAAGATAGTATTTCATCAAAAAAGATATGGGATATTAATGATGAAAAGTCAAAACAAATACATAAAAAAAGAGCTATGATGATCGCTTTAGATAACCAACCATTCAGTATTACTGAAAGTCAATATGTTAGAAAGCTGGGAAATTAATTCAAAAAGAAGACATATTTTAGTTAAAGATGATGCTGCAAATATGTCTCTAGGAAGTAAACTTGCTCAAATAACATCAGTTCATTGCACAATTCATTTATTACAGCTTGTGATTAAGGATGCAGTTTTATCCCAAAGATTAGTAATAGATTTATTAGCTAAAGCATGTAGGATAGCAGGCCATTTTAATCATTTATCAAAGGCATGTACAGAATTTAAGTTATTGCAACAACATAATGAAACACCTCTACTTTTAGTGCATGATGTCCCCACTTGTTGGAATAGTGCATACTTAATGTTAGAACGACTTCAGAAACTTAAAAAGAGCAGTTTAAATATATTTAGCTGATCATAATGAGCTGCCAACATTCACATCAAATGATTGGAAATTCATTGAAAGTCTATTGCATATTTTGAAACCTTTATTATGTACTTTTCAAAGATTTTTATCAAAAGTTGATCAAAAAGATGATACAGTTCAAATAACAAAACATCTTTTAGCATCTTTAAATAAGAGATTCTTTTCTCAAGAAAATCTAGATATTACAAATGATGAGAGATGTGTTTTATCCACCATTATTGATCATCGCTACAAGCTCAAATTTCTTCCTATTGATAAAAGAGAGCAAGCAAGATCAATCCTATTAGATTGTAGTAAAAAATCATCCTATTAGGCTGTAGTGAAAAATCAACGAAATAAAAATGAACTTTCACCAGACGTTATTAATATTGCTACTAGTTCCAATCATTTTACACCAAAAACCAAAAAATAAGAAAGTTGATTTGACAGAGAATGACTTTGATTCTTGCTTTTTAGAACTTGCAGAATGTGAAGGAAATGGAGGTAAGAACTTTTTTCTGTTTGTAAGAAAACTTACAACAAACTTGTCATTAAATAGTACTTAAAAACTAAGTAAGAATATTAATTTTTATTATCATTATCAAAAACTAAATAAGAATATCAACTTTTATTATTATTATCAAAATTCATTCAACTATTATTTTATTATGACATATTACTGTATATTATAGATAACAGATTTTAGTGCTATATTTATCTAATAATTGTAAAAGCTTTGTAAGTTGTTTATGAAAACTGCTTTGCCATTTTTATCTTATTTCATAAAATATAATTACAAAATTCGTATTTTGTAACTTCATTTGTAATCATTTTTCAGAAAATAATGGTCATATAAATTCAGATCAAGTCTCCCTGTGCAAGCTGCTGATGTCAAGAAGTTAATGTTTTCTTTAATCAATCTATTATAGATAAAAACAATGATCGGCTTTAAATTATTGGAAATATGAAGAAAAGTTTCCACTGCTAAAAAATTTAGCCCTCAAATTATTAGCACCACCAGCATCTTCTGTATTTTCAGAGAGATTGTTTTCTGTATATGGAAATATTTATGAGAAAAAGCGATCAAGGCTGTTACCTCAACACGGAGAAATCTTGTTGTTTATACATCATAATGCTAATAAATTTATAAATGAGTGATCAAATCTTTAATTCTTGTGTACAGCTAGTTCTTAATTCAATTTGAATAATATTTTATTGAATCATTTTTAAAATTTAATTTAGATCAATTTATTTTTTAGATTATTTAAAAAGATGAACACATTAAAGTTTGTGTTCTAGGTTTTGTCATTTTGTCATTCTGTATCTTTAAGACTGTAGCAATAGCTTATATAATTTTTTTTGTTATTATTGATAAACATGAAGTATGAGGTATAACCAACCGGATTATTTTATTATCTGGCCGGATACAGGATACTGGATAATATACAAATTCGGCCCAGATATCCAGCCGGATAACCTATCTGGGACACCCCTAATAGTCATTAAAAACTAATATAGATTTTTGAAGTAATAAGTAACAAATATGTATTATCTATAGCTTGCAAAGAAACATGTAGGGGATATTTTAAATAATAGTTTTAATGTTTATTGTTGCTGCATCAATTTTGATTTAATATTTTATTGATTTACTTTACTATTGTGTATGAAAAAATTTAAAAATGGTTGTTTTAATATGAAATCCTACAGGGTTTAACTTAAAAAGTTTTCTTAAAAACAAAAAAAAAATTTCAGGACAATATTTTCTTCAGTTTTTATCTTAACATTGTTAATCAAGTTCTTATTAGAATCTTAATGCGCCAATTTTTTTGAAACCACTGTATTTACTTTATAAAACTCACAAAGAAATTTAGTTGTTGAAAGTTTAGTACAATACTACATCCAACTTAAAGCATGTAAATTGAATAAGAAAATAAATTTTAAAACACATCCTTAAAAAAAAAATAGAAAGAAGAAAAAATTTGTTTTAAGAATGTTTTGGTTTAATATCTGTACTAAGAAAATGAGTGATTTGTTATATCTGACCTTATCTTTTTCAAATAGTGAGCGACAGATGTTGCAGTACAATGAATAAGTAAAATATGTTTCCAATATATTCAATCTGAATATAAGCAAGAAAATTTAATGTAAATATATATTTAAATTTTACTCTAAAAATTAATAATGACTTTTAATTTTTTGTAATAAAAGAGCTTCATTGTCTTAAAGAAATAAGATACCTTCTAGGAAGATCTCCTGATTTCTCAGAATTATCTATTGCACTAAAAAATAGATTGATGAACCAAGTGAGTGAATATTGATACATAGGATCAATACTTGCAAGGTCAGCTATTGTAAAGAACAGGTTCGCAGAGTACACAGAAATTTGTTTGTAGCCAAAACGTGCTAAATCAATTTTATTTTCTGTCTCCTCAGCAACAGCCTATAATTAGCAATAGTAATCTAGTCATTATCTTTGAATAAAATACAGTTTAGTTGACCACTGAGCTAATAAAGTTGACTAAGTTACATAAACAGTATTTGTGTATATGAACTTGATCTTAAATCTTAAAATATTGAAAATATAGGAGTTTATATATAAATCACTAATATAAATATTATATTGCTTTGAAACACTTTACAACATAGCACTCAATTACAGAGAATGTATGATATACAACCTTATGTCAATCAAGTTACAAAAACTCAATATAAAGCACAGTAAGAAATAATACTGAAATTGAAGTTTTAATGAAAATAAACAAACAAAAAAAAAAACATTTTAAAATTAGCTATGCCTGTTTTTCAGCAATTTCATTAGATAGCACTTTTGATGAAGATAATATTTGAATTGCAGTTTCATCTTCTAAAATATTCCCTTCTGATGAAGAAAGAACTTCTAATATCTTACCTTCAATTTCTTGTAATTGCCTGAGAAAGATTACAGAATTTTTAAAATATAAAATGGATATCAATTTAGTAAGCTTTAAAAATTATAACATTTTTTACTTTTTATTATCTGCACTTTGAAGAATGAGTGCATTTTTTTCTTGTTCTAGTTCAGGCCGCTCTCTAGCAACAACAATTCCAAGCAACTGATCTTCTAAACCTTCATTTGTAATCATAAAATTAAGCAGTGTTACTTTTACTGCTGTTTCTGGTTGATAGTGAGGGTTAGACAATTTTGTTGTTATATAAAATCTAAAATAAAATTTTGTTTTGTAAAAAAAAAAAAAAAAAAAAAAAAAAAAAATTAACAAAGTAAAAATGTTGAGAAATACTTAAGAAAAGGAAAGAAATAATTTATTTTTCTGCACATGAAACTATGCAATTAAACCTTTTAAAAACTTTGATTTTATTTTTTTTTGTAATTTTTAAAAGAAAATTTAAAACATTTTTAAAAACTCAAAATGTGTAATTTACTGACACAAAATCCTTTGAATATTCAATGATACTATCTCCTAGTTTAAGGCACATTGTACCACCTTGTTTGAAAATCTGCTTCAAAAGTAGTGGCTCTAAAACTGGGTCTAATTCTTCACCCACATTTTCAAGTAGCACCTATACATATATAGAAAATTATCACACAGAATAGAAACATTTAATGGAAATGTTATTGATTAGTAGTCTTAAATTAAACAAAAATTTCAACATACAGGACTTCCAAATTGAATAGAGTTTTCTAATGTTCGAATATAATCAGCATCTGAGAGTTTAATAACTTGAAGTCTTCCTTTTTCCATATTCTTAATCCAACGATTTGCTTGACCTTGTGGATCAATCATAAGCGGCCAGCGATTTGAGTTACTGGGAAATCAAATATATATATATATATATATATATATATATATGTATGTATGTATGTATGTATGTATGTATGTATGTATGTATGTATGTATGTATGTATGTATGTATGTATGTATGTATAGAGAGAGAGAGAGAGAGAGAGAGACACACACACACACACATATACACTGTGTAGAAAAAGTTTTCATCCATTTATCCTGCACATTTTTCAAGTGTGATTTACTTTTTATTCAGCAAAGATCTAAGCATTATTTCAACTGAATTATGTCAATTAAACATTCATTTATTTGTAATTCTTGAATGATGTATGTTTTTGTGCCAAAAAAGTTTTCATCCACTCTTCATTTTAACATCAATTTGTTAACAAATCAGTATTAAATAACATTTTTTACATTTTTATTTTATACTTTAAATTTTTGTTAGATTGCTAAAATGAGAGTTGCAGAGGAAATCAGATCCCTTACTGTTAGGCAGGAAAATCACAGCAAAACATAAGAGAAATAGTAAAGAAATCACATGCAACTGTGGAGTCCATTATCAAGAAATACCAAACTACTAAAGAAAATTAAATTATTGCATCATCAAGCTATTCTCCAAGGAAATGGTCCTTTTCAGTGATGAATAAAAATTTAATATGCTTTCATCAGATGGAAGAGTTAAAGTTTGGAAGAGACCAAATCAAGTGTTTAAGACACAAAAATAGTGTCTAATGGTGAAGCATGGAAGAGGGAATGACTAATATTTAAAATAGCTAACCAACTTCATACACCTCCCCCCACCCCCTCACAATCTCCAGGTTTAAATCCTAAGTAGAAGAATTAGGAGCCACAATGTGAGGAATCAGCAACAACTACAACTAGTAAGTATGGAAGAGTGGAACACAATCGCTCTAAAAATTACTAAAAAAATTAGTTTGTACAATCAAAAACAAACTACATGAGGTAATGAAAGCTTATGATGGACACACAAATTATTAAATCACTGAGGAATTCCAGTAACAACTTTAGTTGATTTTTGTTAAGCGGAAGAAATATTTTTTATGAGCAAAACATACATCTTTCATTTCAAAATGCTGTATTTTATTTGTTATTCATTACTTTAAAAAATCTTTTTGTGCAATATTTCTTGAATAATTAATTGGCATAATTTAGTTGAAGTTATGCTTACATCTTTTCTGAATTGTGCAGGAGAGGTGGATGAAAAATTTTTTGACACGTGTGTGTATTATATATATATATATATATATATATATATATATATATATATATATATATATATATATATATATATATATATATATATATATATATATATATATATATATATATATATATAAATATATATATATATCTTACACTAAAGGGGTCTAAAACTTTAAACAGTAAGCCTTATCACCAATTTTTGTGCAAACCTAATAATTATGGCATTTTCAATAGAGAAACTGTCAGTAGGAAGGCCAAATATGTTCCAACTTCTTATCTTAACTGGGTCACCTAGAGTAAGTGTAGGTGAAACAATATCTGAGCATGATACACCTGCAAGTTTACATGTTTTGGTCCATTTTTCAGCTTGCTCCTAAATACATAAAAATTGTTTAACCTTAAAAGTATTTGACAAACATGTTGACAAAATATAATATGCAAAAAGAGTAACAAAATATTTATAAGAAGAATGACAAGATCAAAGATTGAAGATTTTAGTTATGGTAAAAAATATACAGTAACCTTTAATTGCTGATGAATGTAAAACAATATATATCAACTTTACTTATAAATGTCATGGGTTTACATATAAAGTTTTATTTTTCTTATTTATTTATTTTTTTGCCTTATAGGAAACTTAGTTTTCACATATTTAAAGTGAAAGATGAACTTTAAATAGCATTCTTAAGTAAATAAACCACATTTACAATAACAAGTTAAATTGGTAATTGGTCTAAAAGGCAAGTTTGCTGATTTAGTATCTTAATATGATTTTTCAGAAAAGTTTGCTGAATGAATGCAGAAACTGGAATTAGTCCTAAAACTTGAGAAGGCAAAGAGATAGAAAACAATAATAAAATAATAATAGAAAATACCTATGTTTTTGTCTGAAGGAAAGATTGGCAATTACCTAATGTGTTTTCATCTCAGACTGCCCCCTGAAAAACTAAGTGTTGCTTGCTTTTCTACCTCATGACACCTATTGCAATAAGAAATTAAAGAAAGGTTTTTGTTTAATTTGTGCCACGAGAGTTTTGCTTTGTCGGCCACAGAGAGTTTTGCTTTGTCAACCACATAAATCAAGATCTACCAAGCCCAAAAAAGAGATTTTGTCATGTATATAAGAACTGCTCAAAAGAAATCAGGCTAAAAGGATTCTGCTTTGAGTGTAGAATGAGTGATCACTTAGATCAATCTAGTACCCAAAACTTATGCTTTTAAGACCTGCTAAATTTAGGATGCTACAAATCTAACTTGGCATTCAACAGACTTTTTTTGTTTTTAAATTACATACCAAAAGTTAACAAATAGTTGCAGCAGTGAAGTTAAAAAAAAAACCATAAAAATATCATAAAAATCTTCTTCAGGAAAAGTCTCTGGACGCTAAAGTGTGAAAATCAATTAAATATTCAATTGCAAAAAAGTTGAAATCTTTTGTTGATAGAAAACTATCAGAACAAACATAAAAAGTTGTTTTGCTGGTACAAATAAATAAGTAAAAAGCCTTTGAGTTAATCTTGTGGAGACTAAAACATCGAAATAAGAAAAATCTCTAACCAATTCTGTTTAAAGCACATTAAGAAGTGTTTGAAGAAATATCATTAAATCATCTCAATTTTAAAATTTAATCTAAATTACTGAAGAATATTCCATCTCTATTAGATCTTTGAACCCTACTCACACCAAATCAATATACTGATATACAACAAAGAGACTCTAATCAAGTAGAAAAATACAAACAGATAAAAAAGCCGACAAACAAACAGATATACTGATTTGTAAATGTGGTACAACAAGCTCCTCTTAAAATTGTCAACCTATTTTAGTGTAAGGCTGCCAATATTGTCACACGTTATAAGGTACCTGCTTGATGCAAGTCAGCATGGATGTTGAAGGTATAAAGTAAAAAAACATCCTTTTGGCTGTTGCACCTAAAACAATCATAGAATCAACCCTCTGAAAAACATAATTACATGGTAATATATTTTCTTATGTGAAGACATAATTGAGTGAACCCTTTCCAGTTGTAAACTGGCTGCAACCCAAACACAGTTACTTGAAGTGTTTGGTAAACATTAGCTTGTTACTGTTCATTATTAATTGAAGATATTAAGAATTGAAGAACAAAAAATATTACGAATGTGTTTAGCTAAGAAAGATTTTTTGATAAGCCTAATAAAAAATCTACTCATAGATAAAGCTTTTTTCAAGAAGATGTGATAAAAGCATGTCTGAAATGTGGATCCATGATTTCTACATTAATACTTTGGGAAGAGAAGATCTTGAGGTTAGAATCTTAGTATGCATTTGATTTCAAATTCAAGAAGTACTTAACAATAGTTAGTTGCAAAAATACTGCTTCTAAAGTGATAAAAATACTGCTTCTAAAGTGATAAAAATAGTAATTATGTAAAGTTTATTTGTTTTTAAAGGTGATCCTCCATGTCAGATTTGATAACCGTGCAAAAAAAGAGAAGTATTCCTCATATAGATAATCCAAAAACCAGTTTTGAACAAATCTATTTTGTATGAGCATGCATTTAAAAAAGTTATAAAAGAATACTGAAAAAGATGAAATTAGGACATTAAAAGAGTTTTTAGTGAGGATAACAGTTTCACCTGTCTATAGCTTGAAGTAAATGCACCTAGATATGCTACTACTGCAGAAGAAACAAGCACATCCCCAGACAGGTTTTTGTATAACCTCGAAAGTTCTTTGGCTCTGTTACTCCATCTGTCTTTTTCCCCACCTAAGCCACCAATTAATTTCTCTGCACGTTCTAACTTTTTGCTGCACAAATCAATCTGATGTTAAAAAGACTATCAAAATAGTATCAAAAGTACCTGAAGTTGAAAATAATATATTTAAAGTATCACTTTTAAATATCATAAATACATAATAAATCCATTTAAAATCCCATCTGAAACTTGATATGCCTTCTCCTACTTTGTATTAAAATTTATTCCTTACTAAACCCATTTAAAAAAAAATTTTAAAGCATTTTTGGTGGAAAAAATAAAAATATTTTACATATATCATACCTGGTACTCCAAATCTTCTTTCATTTTGGTATTTTCTTCAAATTTTTTTTGAAGTCGCTCTAATTTGTCTTGTACTTCTTTTAAACTCATTCGTTTTTTCTCTAAGCTCTAATAAAAAAATTATTTATGATGATAGTCAATCTAACATTTAAGAAAAAAATGTTTGTATAAAATAGCATCCAGAGTTAATTCAAAATAAAACATGCAACCACTTACAGCCATAGCTATAGTTAAATCAGCCTCTGCAAGACTCAGTGCTTCTTTTTTAGGGGCTACTACCTTTGCAACTCTGTTTTAAAAAATAAAAATTTGTTCAAAAAGTGCATAAAATACAATTATAAAACACAGATTAGTTATTTGAGTTTTGTTTAGACTTTTTATAGGGAAAAAAACATTGTCAGTATTATGCCAGATGTAAACAAAATCAAATATTACCGATCATAAGCTTCAATTGCAATTACCCATTTGCACAGACCTTCAGCAGCTGTCGATGCTAAGCGAATCTTTTCAGGAACAAACTCAGGATCACATATGTATAGTTCTCTAACAGCTTTAATGTATGCTGAAGGAATATTATCCTAAACAAATGTAAAAAAATAAACTCAATTTTGATAAATTTAGAAAGAAAATGACAACAACAAAAGAAAATCTCTCATTTTTTATATTACAAATAAAGCTAATAGCATCAGCAATTGTTTCTATTGAATAAAAATCTTTTTTAGAACAGAACTTTGCCAAAATAATCTGCAAAAAAATTTAAAATTACCAGTAGTATTTCCTGAAATTCTCTTTAAAAGGTATACTTAAATTAACTAAACCAAATATGAGCCATAAGACCTATCTAACCAACTTCTCCTTACTAATAAAAAGTTCCATTAGAATGAATGCAACTTTTTGTGAGCAAGGATAAAAAAAAAAAAAAGAAAAAAGAAAAAAAGAAAAAAAAGAAGATAGACTCATTATTAGAACCTTAAATATATTTTAATTAGTTTAAATTAAAACATGGAAAATGTTGAATCAAGTTTGTAAAAATAAACAATATCAGAGTTTTTAGAAATGTCTTAAAGAGACATTTTTTTAGAAATTGTTACTGTTATTTAACCAGCAGCAATAAAAAAAATATGTTTTCAGATAATATGTAACAACAACTTACTTTATCAAATGTTTTCAAAGATTCCAAAAATTTCATATCACCCAATAATTTACGAGACGGTCCCCAGAAATCCTCAATTCTTTTACCTTCATTTTAAATATTAATTTTGGTAACTTTTAAACTTTATTTTTAACTTGTGTAAATGATAAAACTATTTACAAAAGTTCTTAAGAACTTATAAAAAATATCACTGTAAATAATTAAGATTGTTTTAAAAAAGTATACATACAAAAAAAAGAACCATTCATAAATTATATCTATAGTTATCAGAAATCTTTGTTACCAGTTGCTGGATCTGGAACTCTTTCTGGTTTTATTCCTTTTAATGTACAAATAGCTTCCATGACAAGTTTTACACCAGCAGGAGGGCTTTTCATAGTTTTTACTACTGTTATATCTTGGGGTGTTAGGGTATTAAGTGCCATTAGAGCAGATTCTAAAATGGGAATGGCTTCACCTAGTTCTCTATCGCATTCATCTTTAATAAGTTTTGCAGCATTTGCTTGTACATTTGCTAACTCTTCATCTGCTTTGACAATCTTTAATAAAAAAGTAAACATATTGTTAAACCATTTCATTTTTATCCCATTTTAAAAACAAAGAATAACAAACCACAATAAATATTGTGATAACTTTAGTAAAAGTTGCGAAAAATACAAATCTTTAAAAAATAAACCTTTTCAGTTTTTGCTACTTCCACAGAATCTATAGCAATAACTTTCATCACTTCGTCAACTTCTTTTTGAGCAACAACTAACTTGGGTTGTAGATTATGTAACTGTACCTGCATTGTTGAAACCTAAATAGAGAGAGATCTAACAAATTTAGAAAAAAGCCCATAAATCTGAAAAATTAAAAATTGTAGTTTAAAAACTCCACAGTTAAAAACTTTATACTAACAATCTCACAAAGCTACAAATCCTGAAAAACTATAAACCTGGAAAGCTGCTGATGCTAATTTTTCTAAACCGATATTGTATCGCTTTTCTTGTTTCATTACAGAACTAATTAAAAAAAGAATGGTATTTAAACTGAAAAATTAACTGCTTTTAATAAGAACAGAAAGATTGCACTAACTGTAAACAAACAAAAAACAGCACTAGAACATTACTAAATAATTGCAACAATTTTAGTATTAAAAATTAATAGAACTTTGCTTTAGTTTTTTTAGTTATAATAAAATTACCAAGTAAAAAAAAAATTAATTAAAAGAACAGCAATTCATACTCCTGCTTCAAGCATAATAAACTTTTGAATGTGCTAATTAACTCAAGATAAGATGTAGGGGTAACATAGTTATGACGTTTAAGCTCATAGAGGTATCTTTTTGAAAGGTTTCTTGATGTCACATGAAAGTTTTTACACATCTGCACACAGCCATCAATAACATCAGCTGGTAGATTAATATTTGAAAGAAAGCGCTGAGCTACCACAGTCAATGCATCTTCTGGCCATTCCTATCAATACAGGAAGTATTTAAGTTTAAGTTGATATGGAGAAAACTCTTTTGCTTAACCATTTTCTACACTTTTAACCTATACCAACCATTCAACTACTTTAGCAGTTCAGTCCAGTCACCAGAAAATTAAATAAACATTTAAGTAAATAAAAAACCAAGTATATTATTCAAAAATAATACTTTATACAGTATAAAATATTATTTCTGAAAATATAACAAAATAAAATTAAAGCCAAAGTTTTACTTGGAACCAATCTATAGTACAACAATTAACTAGTGAAGGAAACATTCTTAATCGATTTCTGAATGATTCTCCAATAGGACTCATAGCAAGAACTATATGTAACATTTCTTTTGTTCTTTGCACAAACATGTTAAATAATGCCAATGGAGATCCATCAGTTTGCTTTGCATGATCTCTTTGTCTGAAAATCAAAGTTGCTTAACTTTTGTATTTCTTTACTATTTAAGAATTTTTTAACATAATTATTGCAGAACAGGTAGAAAACTATTTCATATTTAAAGTAAAATAAAAACTGATAACTAATTTCCTTCATATACAACCATAGCAGACATACTTGTCAATCAATCTCATTTTATCACATATTTCCAGCCTTTCATCCAAAGGAAATAAGTTGGGTACTTCACCAGCATTTAGAAGATTGTTCAGATCTTCAAGAAATGATTCCTCTTTAATTTGAGTATCTGTAAACAAGAAGACACTATGAACATCACTTTCTGCAGTTTTTCTTAATATTTTCTTAACATCTTCCCTCCATTCTGTACGTGTGTAACCACGACCAATTTCAACCTTTAAAAAAATCAAAAATTTTTAAAAAGAGCTATATGTAAGATAGAACAAAGTTATGAAGTCTATTTTATTCAGATAAAAAGGTTGTACTGAGTTTTTGAAAAATGTAAAACAATTTAAACTAAAAAATTTATTTCAATAAAGAAAAAATTATGACTTTATAACTTTTTTAAAATACTATTTTTAACATGAAATGACCTGATGCATTTCATAATCAGCCATAAAACAAGCTAATCGTGTTAAACTTTGTCGTCCACTTCCACCAATACCAACTAACAAACAATGCCCACGAGGTTGCTTTAAAACACGAGATATTCGAGATATATGCTCAATAGCAAATCTGTAGAAAAAGTAAGAAAATAAGCTACTGCCACAATGCATATTATAAAAATGTTGCCATAAAACCATCTCTGATTTGTTTAGGTTTAATATTAATTTTAAATGATCTAACATAAATATTGTCTCTAACAACATAATTAAAGCAACAAAAATATTTTTTGCAATAATTTCCATCAAAAAAGAGTTTATGCTAAAAGCTAACACAGCCCAGATTACCATGATTGAAGAACAAGTCACTAAAAAAACAGTGTTTAACGAAATAATCAGTATGTACCTGAAGAGTACAAGATTCATTGATTTTTTGCTAAGATTGTTAAACTCCTCTAGATAATTTTCTGAAGTTTTTCTCAATTGATCAATATCAATAACCTCTAAGTATGGCTTTGTATCTGCTCTGATAACAAAATCACAAAACATTATTTGATAAAGCTCAATTTGATCAACTTTTATTTTATCATTAAGATCCATAAATAATTGATTTAAGTCTGTTTTTAACTCAGTTTGAATAATTTCTTTCACATGCTCAACAAACCATGCATGATCACTGTCATCTACCAGACGATCATAAAAAACACGAAAGACCTGAAAAGAAAAAAATAAATACAACAACAATCTTTTCATAACCCATAATCTAGAACATGATAGTAATCATTATCAAAAAACCACTAAACAATACTTCATGAACCCAAAGGCGCTTCAATGATTCTAGGTTAGAAACTGTATTAGGTCTGGAAAGAAGGACTCCCTGAATAACACGTCCAATATCTCGTAAGTTAAATAAATAATGTGATTTAGCAGGAGTTGGCAGTAAGTTTTCCAATGCACTTCTGTACAATTCAATTGTTGCTTTAACAATTGTTTTACCAAATGATACAAACTGTTGTTGAAATTCTCTTTAATGTAAAAAAAAACAACAAAAAACATCAGCATCATCCTTATAAACATTTCATAACTGTATGATTATTAAAAATCTTTATCTTACTTTGTGGTGAAATGCCATTCAGTAATCGCATCAAATATTCTTATCATTTGCATAGTATCAAAATCATTTATAGCTATGGTATTGAAATGGCGCAAAAATCGGGGAGTTATTGGATTGCGACCACCACCTGGAGGACCCATAGCAGCTATGATTTGAATGTCAACAAGATGAATAGCAGATGTATCTTTTAAGTCATACCTAGTGAAATGTAAAAATGTTATCTAACTATTTTTTACTCTTTTCTGCTTTTACTCTTTAATGAAAAAATTTTACAAAACAAAACAATATGCTTTCATGATAATATTTCCACAATAGTAAATAATTTGCATTTTATTAATTTGAATAAATATTATGAAATTTTTTAAAAACATGAAATTTCATGGATATGTGTAGCAAACACTGCTAGTTAATTTAAACCTAGGTCCCATTTATAAGTAGACATAGGGATTCCGGAAACTTGTTGCACCAAGTTTGAGGTAGTGCCTGAGCATTGGGGTTAAGAAAACAACAAAAGCAATTAAAATTTAGTATTTCCTGTGCTCACAAACAATTAACTATTTAATACTGAATACCAAAATAGCATCAGTTAAAAGGAATTTAAAAAAACTTTCTGCACCAATCTTTATCAGGGCATTTTTAAATTGGTCTAATTTAGCTGAATATAAAACCAATATTCCAAACCTGCCACAATCTGGTGTTTGTTGAGCAGTTATAAGAACGAAAGGAAATGCCAATATATTTGAATTCCCTTTGATGGGAAAAAAATCAAGTAATTTGGTAGAAGAGTTCATTATGAGAACTAAAATTGGTTATTGTGAGTTACTAGTTAAAGATACTTTTAGTTAACTAAAAAGCTTGCTAAAATTGTTTGATGCTTGAAATATTTTAAAATGATCATGTGACACAGCATCTATGAACACTGGATGGATAAATGGTGTTGTAAAAGTACAAAATTTGATGATCTACAGAGATTTTGATCAAGTCATAGTACAATATGACTGCTAGCACTATTCTCTTTATAGAATTAAAAGTGTATGAAGTATGAAGTGTATGAAGAATTTTAAATGTATTAGACTTAATCAATCTAACTGCTTCAACAAAATCCACTTTCAACTATGAATTTGTAGCTGGTAAAACTTTATGATGACTTGCATGCATTAAAACTTTATGATAACTTGCAGAAGTACTACAAGAAAAGAAACTGAAATAGAAACTGTGGGAAAACCAGATTGAAAGAACAATTATAAATTTCCTTTTAAGATCTGTTTAAGTTTTCTCAACAATTACTTTTGTTGAGAAAACTTAAAATCACAAACTAAAAATGATTATATTAAAACTAGACATTAAGATAAACAAGTAGTAAAATAGACAAAACACATGTTATGTAAATGAAATTTGAATGATGCAATTCCTTCTTTTATCAGCTTGGTGATAACTTTTTTGTAATGCTCAACAATCCTCAACAAGAATTGCTTTTATTGTTCATTCCTGACCAAATCAAACTTTCTTAGAGTAATTTCTCTTTTGACTATACCATTGACTACCTAATGAACATTTGTTTTTTAGAGAACCACTATAGTATTCTGTTATGCCCTGGATCCTAAACAGTTCATTTGTTTCTCACAGATACCAAAGTTATCTCTTAGCCACTGGGAGAGCACATTTTTTGACATCTATATCTTGGTAAGTGTTCAGAAGCTGTAGCATATTCAAATCATTCTTTGGAGGGCATCAACTTCCAATTGCCTTGTGCCAAAAGTAAATATATATGAGACAGACAAAAAATGCAACCCATTTGATTGCTCTCAATTCTTGTTTGTGGAACATTCAATTATTTAGTGAAGATGACAATTTTAATGGCCTATAATGCCTTTGCTATCCACCTTGTTAGATGCAGAGCTCCTAGAATCCTGAAACTGAAATCATTTTTAGACCAAATTCTTAGGCAAAGAAGTGAGATTTGTAGTTACTATTTGCAATCATTTAGGTGTAGTTAAGTATATTCACTTGTTGTGCTTCCAGAAGAACCCTTGATCAGGATTTTCTTCATCCAGCATTGTCAAATATGACTTTTTATTTAAATGAAGACTACAGATTTTTGAACTTCCAAAAAATGTGGATACACTCCTCAACACTCCTTTTAATATTATTTCATGGGTGTGATGACAGCAAGCCAACTATAACAATGTTTATTCAAATTCCTGTTCAATTCTGCTACATGCCCTTTGGATCAGTCCTGTATTAGATCCAGTAGTATCCAAAGATATACCAATGATATTGTCATGTAGCCCATATTGGTTGACTTCCTGAATAGCTACTTCAGTCTTATGCTAACCAGCGCTTTTAAAAGCAACAGGAATCCCAAGTAAATGCTAAAACTCCACACTCCCGGTACTTACGTACTGGTAGGTTTAGCAGCATTTAAAAGTGTTTTTTTCTTTTTCTTGTGATGGTTAAAGGAAGCTAAGCTCTTAAAAATTCACCATTAGGCACTTTTTCTAGCAGGCAAATCCCTCTTTTGGTTCCCATTTTAAAACTCAATTAGCTAAAAAAGATGAAAGAATTACACGAGAAGTTCATTAGTACAAAGTACTTCAATATTAGAAGTTTCACTAGTTTGAGATGAAAGTGATCAATGTGTACAACACCTAAATATCATCCAATCTTGAAGTTTGGCATAAATTTCTATGGAAAAAGAATGACTTAATTCATATGTATAGATTTGTTTAGATTCAAGATATAATGCAAGAAGTAGATACTTAAACCACTACAATTAGATTGCACAGAAACAATTGTGTAAAGTGGTGAAAAAAATGATGTATGTAGCTTCCTTGTATTAATGGTTTTTAGCTACAAATCTTTGTAAATGTAACTTGACAACCACATTTATCAGTATTGAATAGGTAAAACTTGTATTAGAAGCTAATAACCATAAAGTAAGTAATGTAACTAAGACACAACCAAAATTTTACAACATTTGCCACCTCAAGTGTGCTACTTCAAAATGAAACAAAAATTTTAATTTTAAGTTATATAATCTATAAACATTTGTAATATACAATGATTTTTTGTTTTAGCTTTTATTAGCTAAAATTAGTAGACATCAAGATCCATTAGGTAAAATAACTAAATAAAAAAAAGTCCTTAGCCACCATATCAAAATTTAAATGTTTGTTGTTTTTTTTGGCTTAGATTTGTTAAGGGGAAGTTTAAACAAACTCTACATTAGTTGGTACACATTCCCACCCAATTTCATGTTTTTGTCTTAAGAGCAGTTAATTAATAGTTCTGTAGGACATGAATAAAATTATTACCACTGCCAATGATCTAACCACTGTCTCAGAAGCTCAATTGGGGGTTGAGCACCATACTTTTCTTTTGAAGGCATATTTAAATCATCAACAAAAATGATCTTTAAAAGAATTACAACAGTTAAATAAAAGCTTTTATTTTATCAATACAGAGTGCGACAGTGATTTGTAAACTTTTTAGAAAATCTTTCAAAATGAATTTTTAAAGCACTAAAAAACTATATTCATGGAATATTAATAAAACAAAAGTTGAAGATAAATGCTTTTCCCACCTAACATTCAATTAAATCTTCTTTTTTTGATCACTGACTGGCAGATGCTGATTATTTAGTCCCTTGACATTTAGTTCCAAGCAAGTGTAATTAATGACTTTAGTAACTTGACACTTGAGTGGGCCTTTTTCCAAGCCTTACTCTCAACTACACTCCACACACTGTACTTAAGGAGATTTAGGTCAGGGCTGGATGGTGGCCAAAAGCATTTGAGCCAGAAATTAGCCATTATATCCTGAAGATATTGTTGGATTTTTCTAGACCCATGATAAGGTGAATTGTCTTGTTGAAAGATGCAATTATTTTCTGGAAATGTTTTCTTCAGCCATTAGAACTGTGCAAGATTAGGCTTTTTATCTTAAATCGAGTTCGATCGAGATAACAAGAAATTCAATCGAGTTCGAGTTTGAAATTATTAAACAAACTAGCGAAAGTGTACATTAAATTCATAAGTACCTGAAAACCTTGTCCTTCAACAAAATCATATGGAAGGTAAGCCAAGATGCGTCCAATAGCTTGTGTTATTTCTTTAGCTTTTTCGTGATCAGACATTCATGCTGCTTTCTTAGCCCACAGATCTGTGATACTAATTGACAGTTGTTTTCCTGCTTTATTTTCTTCCTTTTTCATTCTTTTTGCTTCTTGTGCCTTTTTATCACACTCTGCTGATTTCTTCTTATGATAACTTCTCAGGTGAGTAAATAAGCCAGTTGTAGATGAAATAGGACAAAATATTTTTTTACTACATTTTCCAATTTTACAAAAACCAAAAATAGCATTGTTAATTTTGTGCCTATCAAAATAATTCCAAATAACGCTCCTTACTCTCTCGTCCTCCATTTTGAAGCATTTTAATATTATTTTACAACAACTTTTTGAAGCATTTTAACGCTATTTTACAGCAACTTTTTAAATATCGAACTTTAGGTTTGAAATTCGAATTATATTCGATTAACTAAACACATTCGATTTGAGTTTGATTATTGAATAAACTTGAACTCGAAACTTCAAGTTTTGCACACCTCTATCAGCCATGACACCACATAACATTTTAGTAAGCTGATATACAAATCAGAGGTAACTTTTTCTCTTTGATGAAGATTGGTGGACATTTATGTCCATTAGAAGCGATGATTCCCAGCATCATGACGGACTGAGGGTGCTTGGTGTGATACACAGGTGGTGCTCTCTCACCCTTCTGCACAATGAATCTGTCATTTCACCTACTGATCACACAGTCAACACTAAAAAGTTTTTCATCTAAGAAAAGTTTGACTGTTGAAAAATTATGGCTTTTCAGCTGATTCAGAATCTTCTTTGATCGCTCCAATCTTTGCCACACTGACTTTTCTAAGTGTTTTTAGAGTTCTTCTGGCTGTCTTTTTATCAACATTGAACAGGTTTGCTATCTTTTCAACATGCTTTTTAAGCTTTTCAATGAATTTTTTATCAACTTTTTTGTTCACTGGAGAGGGAATTTGGGGTCTCTAAGTTATGTCATGTTTTTTCATTTTGTAAAATGTAGTTTTAAACACTCAAGAAATACAAACCACTTCACGTGCAGGCAAACTTAATGCATCAGTTCTGCATGAACCAAATTTAATACATCAATTCTTTTTGCTTCCATTGTAAAACTTTTAACTAGAATATTTTTTATTCACAACTTTATTCAAACCTAAGACGTTCATTAAACATTAACCAACAAAAACAAATTGCAGAAGTATTTTATTTATATCACAAAACCTAGCCAAAAATTAGTTTGCAAATCCCTGCCGCACCCTGTAGTATTAACACTTGTATGGTTTCAGACTGAACATTAAGTTTAATATAAATTTAACTTGTTTATGTTAAGTCAAGAATGAAAATAAAAACTACTTACAGATTTCTTCCCCATTGGTGGACCAAACAAACTTTTTCTTCTTTTATCAAGTTTTGACATTATAATATCCTGAGTTTGGCTAGCAGTTGTTTGAGCAGAAAAATTTATAATTGTGGGCTTGTACTTTTCATCAATCTTTTTGAGCAGAAAATTGTAATCAAGAAAAATTACAGAAGGGTAAAAATAATTAAATTTAAATTTGATTAATTTTACTCTTTGGTAAAATTTTGACCTTACTATGATTGGATGGATGCATACGCAAACAATATTAATAAACTTCTTACAGAAATATAAACACTCTTTCCTGTTCCAGTTGGGCCAACAAAGAGTGTACTTTTTTGATGGTAAATCAATTTTTCCATTAAATAAGTGTACCGAATGGTATCAATAGTCGGAACAATAATTTCACTGAATTGTGCATCCTACAAAAAATTTTTCAGGAAATAAAAGCACTATAGAAAATCTAACTCTGTAGCTTACTCATAAAAATTTTTGATTTCGATGAGATAATTTTTTTTTTACTCATATATGAATATATGATTATAATATGATACTGACAACTTTTAACAAAAATTGATAACAGTTAATAACATCTAAATGTTATCAGTTATTTACATGTAAATAAATGATAGCAATTAGGTCATTATTGACTGTTATCATCATTTGTTTTTGTATTTATATTTTGTATTTATTTTTATACCTGCACAAAAAAAATGGTGATAGTTTATAAAAGCAAAAGTATTAATAGCAGTAACATTAATGGTATATGATTCAGATTTTAGTGCAAAAAAAATTTAATGATCTTTCAACACATATAAATCATAAAAGAAGAAACGCAAGTAAAAAAGATTAACTTTAGCAATAGTGTAAGTATCATTTATGTCTTCAGTCCATAATCTCCATTTCCCCATACCCTGAAAAAATTCTTTTAATTTAGAATTATAGTTTTTGATACTGCTACTATAAGTAATATTAGAGCTTAAATATTCTAAAAAATCTGCAGAAGACAATTTGCAAGAATAATATAGCAACCATTTCTAATTACCTCTTTGATAAAATGATAGTCATATACTGAACCTAGGCTTGGAATAGGACATAGATATGGTCTAGCAGGCCCATCAACAGAATCCAAAAGGTTATATCTTTTTTGGGTCTCAAATGTTAATGCCCCCTGTTCAACAAAAAAATTTTGGCATGGGTTTTCTGACATTAAGGTGAACTTTGTGTTAATTAACAACTATAATTTGAAAAACAGATACACAATAACAATTTCTTACATTCATGATTTCTCTGAAGAATAAGTTAAAAATTGTTCTTCCATTATTGTCAACTGTTCCACCGAATGACCAAACACAAGAAAATAGAAATATGGACTAAAAAGAAAGCTATAAAAAATTAAAAAAGAAATACTAATAAAAACAAAAATATGTTCCATAAAGTCCCTATATAAGCTCAAATAAAAAAGTGTTGTGTCAAAATGACTAAAAAGATTACCTCTAACCATGATGTAACTTCATGGTCAAGGACATTTTTAAAAACTTCCTCTTTGGTGAATTCATCAATCAAACAATCCATTAAATTCATGCAAGAGGTTACAAGATTTGCATCATTTGTGGGAGAAAGTTCCTGCAGAAAAAAATTTAGTTATATTTAAAAATATCTTTAAAGACACTTTCTGTCAACAACTTGTTATAAATTAAAATTAAAAATGTAATAAGCCCTTAAAGCTTCTAACTCAAATTTGTCTGTTGCTTAAACTACATTTTAATTTTTTTCTTACATTTCTTTGTTAAAAACTGCTTAAGCTCAATAAATTTAAAAGCAAAACCAAAAAAAAATTACTGCTCTCCCAGTAAATCAACTTTAGCTACTTCAAACTTCATTTATAAAAACAAAACAAAAAACGAAAAATGCTATCATGGAAAAGCCTAAATTATTCTACAGTTAGCATCTTAATAAGATGTATAATAAAACTATTATTAATCTCACTTTGACACCACTTTTCCTTAAAAAAGCAAGGAGAGGATTAACAATGCGATCAAAATTTTCTGTAATCAACTCTTTATTTTCTTGTGTAATTGTTTCAGGTAATGTCTTTAACCATGATATCAGCAAAGGTCTCCAACCTAACATATGTGGCTCCATGTAAATCATACCACACCTGCTAACCTTAAAAGAATAGCACTAATAAAAATATTTAACAAAAAAAAAACTGTGATAATTTTTTGTCATAAATAAATGGTTATTTGTTTAAAATTTAAAAAAAAAAAAAAAGAAATCCTTACTCAAAACTGTAAAATGATTTCAGATTACAAAAATTATTACAGGAAACAAATAAAAATTTGAAACAATTACTAAGTGGGAAATATTATAAAAACTCAAAAATTGAGAAAAAAATTGATTATTTTTTATAAAAAGCAAATAAAGTTGATCAAACACACTATATTATTGTTTTTTGAAAAAAATAATTAAAAGATTGTTACTGTTGCAGGAGATGCAACTTCTAAGTCCATTGGTTCAAAAATAAGATTGGTTGTAGGTGCAAGCTGAATAATTTCACCACTATTTAAACAGAGCTTGCGATTATCATCAAGCACAGTATTCATATTTTCAATCCAGACTGCATCCACAGGCCCATCAAAGATTAACCATTTTCTGTCAGGAGTCTTAAGCAAAACAATTGTAAAAGTTATTACTAAAGAAAAAACGAAAAAAAATGTTTATATTACTGATATTGTTTAATGAAGTCAAAATATAAACCAACATACTAATACTTGAATAAAATCAACACTATACATTTTTATCATAATTTATAGTTAAATCAATGGTACATTAACTCAAACTTAAATTTTATATCTATTCAAAAATGTTAATGTAATATAGTAATTAACAAAGTATTGTAGTAGCTCATATGAGGCAGCATAAAAGAACCAGTAAAATTTAAACCTGTGAAGAAGCAAACAACCGATAGTTTACAGCCAGGATGCCATCAGACCATTCATGGGATACTGCATCAAACTGTCCATATAACTGGCCCAAGGTTATTGATTTTGGATTTAAAACACATATCTGAACTTTATTCTCATCCATGAGGCCCTAATAAAAAGAAATAAACTGCAAAATAACAGCTCATACAGCAGCAAAAATATAGTAAATAACTTCTTTAGAAAAAAGCCAAAAATTATGTTCAGTAAAATGCTCAAGTATTTAAAACATTTATTACATCCATGCATGCATGTAATAAATGTTTACATACATACATACATACATACATACATACATACATACATACATACATACATACATACATACATACATACATACATACATACATACATACATACATACATACATACAAACATTAGGAAATAATTTTATGTTTAACAATCCAACATGTACCTTTTTAGTAAAGTATAAAGGCCTTCATTTCAAAAGTAACAACTAGAGCTAATGATTTTTTAAAAAGCATTTACTTATTCTCTCTATTAAATTTTTTTAGTATTTTTAAAGCCTGTTGCTAAACAGTGATGTTTAAAAATAAGGTCCACATTAGTCTACTGCAACATTCTGTAAAACTTAAAAGTTTAATAGTTAACCTGTTCTTTAACATCAGTTAAAGCTTTAGCTAATACTTTGTATGCCATAGTTTTCCCACCAAAAGGTTCCCCTACCAGCATAAAACCATGTCGCACTATCATCATCTCATACACCTATAAAAATGTACAATTTAAAATAATATATAAATAAAATATATAATATAAAAAAACTCAATTATAAAACTATATACAAGTTTTAAGATTCACTTCACAGTAAAAGTAATAATATTGGTAAAAAGATTATGATAAACTATTATTGCAATAACTAAAACCAATTATGAAAAGAAATTAATAAAAGAGTTAGAAACAAAGTTTATTTCTACTTTTAGACATCGTATCACGCAATATGTAAAATAAAACAACTTAAGTTTAGTAACCTGCAATACTTTACTTAGAGTAAAATCTGTCAACTGCATGTTTAGTTTTAATGCATTTGTTTTGATAGCTTGAGTAAGAATCATATAATCTGGATCAGGTAAAGAAACACCAGGAAACAAATCAGATGTAATGGCCTAAATAAAACAAATGTTTAGAAAAAAAAAGGATTCTAAGTTTTTATGACACTCTTTAAAAATAATTTTCATTAGTAATTGTATTTTTAATATTAACTCAGAAATTGACATCAACAGCTTCAGAGTTTTCTGATAAAAAAAAAAAAAAAAGGTCAACATTTGTACCTTAAATAGAGGAAGATCTTGTGCTAAAAACTTGGGCAAATTAACATCAATTATAGATCGGAGAATAAGCACCTCTTCATTTTCATCTGGATATTTAAGCTAAAGAAGTTAGAATAGAGATTTAAATATTTTTTTAAAATCAAAACTATATGAGAACATGCTAATGACACTAATCTTGTCTGTTTTAGTAGCTTTTCTACAAATGTTTTCTTAACTCATTTTAGATAACAAGTTACAAGTTCTAAGATTTGGTGATTACAGTGTTTTAGCATTAAAGATGTTTAAGAAAATATCCCAGGAAATATTCAGTTAATGTCTAATTAGATTTGAATTTTTTTAATAAAGCTGCAAGCAAAGTAAAAAAATTGTTAAAGTAGTTTTAAAAAGTCTTTTACTTTGCTTGCAACTTTATTCATAAAGAAATTTTCACTGAAGCTAATAATAAGCTTTGTATCAAGAAAACCTAAGTAAATAGTGACCAAATCTTAAAAAACTACCTTTAAATTTCCAGCAGCAGTTAGGACAGACTTGACAGCTCTCATGCCATAATCATAATGACATTGAGATGATAGTTGCTCTGAGCATAGTGTGTATGTAGAAACTATTTTTACAGCTAATGGACGAGCCTTAGAAAAAATCAAAAAGAATAAAGAAATATTTCAGAATTTTTAAGGGAGTATCATTTTCAATGCTGATTATTTTGTTAACATACCTAACACAAATTACAAACTGAATTAGACATAATAATAGATAGTAAGCAAAATTCAAAAAACAAGCAAGATAGAAAATTACATTGACAAAACCAAATGAATACAAAGATATTTCTGAGATGAGAGCATAATCAGGGACCATCATTGCAACACTTCTAAATAATGACTAGGGACAAAACAAAATAATGATTAGCATGAAATGTCTTTAAAAATAGAAAAAAGGTATATAAAATATAAAAAAGGTATTTAAAATTGTTACAGGTTAATCTCATAATACAAATTTTCTTAACTTCTACTAACCACTGTGAGTGTCTATGCAAAAATACTTACTTTTAAATTATCAGGTAAATCTGATCTTCCTGCATAGCCAGGATTCATAGTGATAAAAATAGCACATGTTGAGTCTAACTTAATTTCAGTGCCTTCAAATAGTAGCATCTCGTCACCAGAATTGATTCCTAAATATATTCTTTTTGATGATAAACATTTGATTATCAATTTTTAAAGATTTTAAATATTTAACAGAGAATTACAGAACAATCAAAATGGAATTTAAAACTATTCTTTTTGATGACAAACATTTGATTATCATTTTTTAAAGATTTTAAATATTTTACAGAGAATTACAGAACAACCAAAATGGAATTTAAAACTATTCTTTTTGATGACAAACATTTGATTATCAATTTTTAAAGATTTTAAATATTTAACAGAGAATTACAGAACAATCAAAATGGAATTTAAAACTATTCTTTTTGATGACAAACATTTGATTATCATTTTTTAAAGATTTTAAATATTTTACAGAGAATTACAGAACAACCAAAATGGAATTTAAAACTATTCTTTTTGATGACAAACATTTGATTATCAATTTTTAAAGATTTTAAATATTTAACAGAGAATTACAGAACAATCAAAATGGAATTTAAAACTATTCTTTTTGATGACAAACATTTGATTATCATTTTTTAAAGATTTTAAATATTTTACAGAGAATTACAGAACAATCAAAATGGAATTTAAAGCTTTGTCTAGAACAACTTATTAAAAATCAAAAATTCACAGTTAACCTAGAAATATATTTAAACTTTAACTTTTCATACATGTTCAACTCAAAAAGACTGATACTCTAATAAAAAAATTACCCATTTGTATGGTGAGAATTTGTTGAGCAACTACTGATAATACTTCCAAATCAATACGATTAAATTCATCAAAACATGACCATGCTCCACATGATGCAAGACCCTAAAGATTTGCTAACTGCAGTGTTCAAAGAAAGTACGGTACAATTGATAAATATTATTTTAAAAGATAAAAAAAATGGTTTTACAATAAAACAAAAAATAAAAATACCTTAAAGAATTTGCCTAATGCAATAAAATCAAGTCCATCAGAACAGTTAAATACAACACACTGCTTAGCAACTGCCTTTGCAAGATCTTTTGTTGTTTCAGTTTTTCCTGTCCCTGCTGGGCCCTCAGGTGCTCCACCCAAATGCAATTGTAGGGCTCCAAATAGTGTTCTGTATAACAATATTTAAACCACTTAATTTTCATAAAAATTCAAATTCAAATAATTTTTCATCTTAAACTAATAAAAAAGAGTTAGAAAAGATTAAACTCATGAAAAAGAAATAAGTGCAGATGATCCAAATGCATCAACATTAACAATGTATTATAACAATAAATTTTACCTGTAGCAACGATCTGTAAGTGGTGTTATAACCAGACGGCCTGAATTCCCCAAATACTCATATCCATAAGGCAAATGAGCACTAATCATGCGAGTCATCATGTTATCATTCTAAAGGAAAAGTAAAAATGTTAAAACATTACAGAAAATTTAGATTTTTACAACTCTTTTTAAAGCAATGGTGCAGATAGTTTACCTCCCAATAATATCTTAGCTGAGCTAGCCATTTAAAATCATTTTCATCTCTTATACCTGTAAGTTAAAAATACCATTTTATAACTGCAAATTTTAAATAACATTTACTTAAGCAACAAGGTGAACAGTTTTTTTGCAAATTGTGATTGATTAAAATAGCTTTAACTCTACAGTAGTGATCTTTTTTCACTCTTAGGATCTATATGTATGGCTTTATATAAATTATCTTTAGCAATTAAACTAAAAAGATACAGAAAAGATTATTTATATAAAAAAAATAAAATAAATTAAATTTAAAAAAATAAAAGATTTTAAATTTAAAAAAAAAAAAGAATCTGGATTTAACCTTCATTAACAAGTTCTGCTAGCACATCTCGAGCATGGACATCTAAAACAACCAATGCACCTAAAGTTGCACGATGTTGCTTTGATAATTTTCCTCGTACTAATGACACAATCTCATCAATTTGTTGATTGTTTTGCTTAAGATAGTCATTCAATTTCTAAATGATGCATAAAATATTACATACAAATTTATTAACAAAAAGAATCTTTTAAAATAGTTAAATATTTATACCTGCTGACCTCCTTTTATAGCTTCATGCACATATGCTGTCCAATAAAACTGTGTGACTGCTAAAATAGCTTGGCCTGGCCATTCTCTAACCCACTTAGTCCGCACAACCTTTGGATAGCTGACCATAGCCTGAATTATTGTCTAGACAGTAAAAATAAGTATGTATATTCAACAGCAAATAAATGGAATACATTATAAATAAACATACTTAAATTGCATAATCCCTAACTGATACCTAATATAGTAAAAAGATATTTATTCAAAAAGTAATTAGATAATGTATTCAAATATTAAAAAAGTAAAATGATAATGTATAAACATAGATACCTCTCTAAGACTTTGGAACATGATATTTTGTAATTCAAGCAACCACTTCTCAACCAAACCTCGAGCAGCAGATGTAGAAATACTTGCTATTAATGGAACAACTTCTCCTTCAGAACTCATCATGCTTTTAATATCGAAATCCTCTGTAAACTCAAGTGAAGCAATCCCCTCAAAGCACTTCTTCAAGTGAGGTTTTACTCTAAGAGTAGCAAAAAATAAAAAGTAAACACAATTTATGAAAAAAACCTTATTTTAACATAAGAGTTTTCTTATAAATAGATTTATTTATAAAACTATCAACTAATTAGAAACCTGGTGGGGTCTTTGGTCTCTGATAAAATCTCTAGCAGCTCATCATTAGATAAGAAAAAGAATCTTGGAAAAAATAATCTTTTTTTTTCCAAATATTCATTTAGTCCCTAAATATATGCATTATATACATACATACATACATACATACATACATACATACAATATATATATATATATATATATATATATATATATATATATATATATATATATATATATATATATATATATATATATATATATATATATATATATATATATATATATATGTTAGGGTGGAGCGATTTTAAAAAAATTTTAAATTAGGTTCACCTGAATTACAAATCAATGTCTAACAATAAAAAAAAGAACCTTACTTTTTTTTTAATGCAGATTAGTTCTTCAGGTTCCTATTTGACCTCAAAAATGACACTTTTACCCAAAATAGACTAAAGCATTGTCTAATGTGAATATATGTGCATACAAGTTCAAATATGTCAAAATGCAAATATTTGCTACTAATTTATACACATTTTAATTTATCTACTATTGATATTTACTTTTTAAATATTTTTTTAAATATTGATATCAGAAAGAAATGCCTAAAACTAAAAAGGTATCATTTTGTAAATAGTTTGGTTTAGCCAAGGAATTTGATAAGAACATTCTTTCTACAAAATCAGATCTTATGAAACATTTATTTTGTAGGCTGTTATTAAAGGAGAATTCTAATGGAAAGGATCCATCTGTGAGGGATATTTCAAATATTGTACTGCAAGATTTGAAAGGTATATGACAAAAAGCATCCATTCTAATAACTTCCAATCAACAAATTTTGTGCTTGATTGCAAACATAAACAAAGAATATAAGTCTTTAAAAAAGAATCTTCTTAAGTTACAAGACAAGGTGTCCATGTTTAAAAAAATATGTGAAATAACTGTGCATGATATATGTATCTGTAAATGTCAAAACTTTATTGCCTGTTATTGCAAAGTTAAAGTTCCTTTAGGGAAAGGTATTTTCTTGTGGATCAGAGAACATTTCGTAAAATGGCAATCAGTAATGTTGATAGAAAACGTTATCCAACTTCTTTATACTAATATGAATAGAAAAACAATACAATCATTGCGACTGGAAAATATTTTTATGCAGACAATATAGTGGGAAAAAGTAAAAAAAAAATTTCTTTTTAATCTACATATTAAATAGAAATTGAAAATGCAACATCTCTTGAAAACTCAGGTAATATATCTGAAGAATTGTTTAAAACTAAAACTTCTGATATCAACTCATCATCAGAATCTAACTTTACTTGTACTTCTGAAAAAAGATTCAAAATGTGTAATTTAGCGCTAACCTGCAATTGAATTGGAGTTTCAGATCCATCTGCTTCATTAGTAGTTAATGCTGTTTTAAAGGATTTTCATATTGTAACAAAAGAAAATCCATAAAAAATAGTTGATCGAAGTAAAATAAGAAGAGAACAAAAAAATAGAAGATTACAACTTCAAAGATGTGCAAAAAAATGATCATTTTGAAGTTCAAAGACTATTTTTTAATGGAAAGAAGGATGTGACATTTCATCAGGATAAAAAAGGGATGAAGTATTACCAAAAATGTTACAGAGGAGTATATTGTTACAGTTTCTGAACCTGGATAAAAATATCTGTTTTATGTAAAGCCATCATCTGAAGCTGTAATGAGTATTGCATCAAGTATTCAAACCTTTTTTGAGAATCCAAATAAAAGTTTCATACTAGAGCAAGTAAAGGCTGTTGGATGTGATGATACTGTCACAAATACAGGATTAAAAAATGGTTTTTCAGTCAATTAGATTTATTTCTTGGTCGCTCTGTACAGTGGGTTATATGCTTATTATACACTAATGAGTTGCATCTCCACCATCTAATACAACACCTAGATGGGACAAATCATCCTTCAGGATTCAAAAGTACTATTGAAAAAATGTAAGAAAATTATGAGAGACTATCAGTTGGTTCATTTGAATCTGTTGAAGTGGAACTTCCAAGTATTGATCCAAAAGAATTAAACACGGATCAGAAATATCTTTTTGAGATTTGTAATGGAATTTCAAGAGGTAATATATAATTGTCTTTGTCACTAAGAGATCCTGGAAAGATCTCACATTCACATTGGTTAACAACAGCCAACAGAATTTTAAGGTTATATACATCCACAATAAACCCATCATTAGATCCTAAAATTTTGACCAAGTATATTGTTAAAGTATGCTCCGCAAGCTGGTTTGAAATAAAAATGAAACCAACTTGTATGTATGGATCCAAATATTTCTTTAGAATGATAAAAAAAAATCTTGTTCTTTATCCAACAAACTTAACAATATTGTAGATCCAGTATTGCAAAAAAATGCCTATTTCTGTAACCCTGAAAATATTTTGTTGGCTATGTTAGTGGATAAAAGAATGCAAATTAGAAAATTAGGTTTAAGGCGAGTTATCAAATGTAGGGAATCATATGATAACCAGATCCCTATTCAAACATTTAAAGTGCCCAATCTGAATTTAAATGCTGGGGATTATGTAGACATGATTAATTGGCAAAATCTTAATGTTACTGAGCCTCCCTTAACAAGGTAGATCTTAATTGATAATTTAAAAAAATGATTTCTTACAATTCTGATACCACCGATATTGTAAAGATACCTTGCCACACTTAAACAGTTGAATTATGCATAAAGATTGTATTAAATACTTCTACATCAGTTCGTGGTAATAAATCAAGAGATGGTGTCATTCAAGCTAAGCTAACATCTCAGTGTGTCTTACCAAGATTTGAAACTAAGAAACACTTCATAAATTCATTGAAATAAATATAAATGTCTAAAGGATTTTTAAATGAAATGTTCATTGTTCTTTGTTACCTTTTTTTTACTCTTAACCTCTCAAGTTCCACATTTGGTTGGTTTGGTGGTTTCCATAATGCCATTTTCTTATTTAAATAGGACATTATGGAAGAGTTAGAACAGCATTAACTTGCTTTGTTCAGGATTGAGTTTTTTTTCAAGCTCCTCCTACCACATTTAAATTGAAGTTTTTTTTTATCAGAGTTTTCCTTTGCATAGGTAAGTTGCCTTCAAGACATGACCTTGTACCTAATCATCTTAACAGGGTTAACTAATCATCTTAACAGGGTGAGTAATATGAATTTTTAGGCTAATGGGAACCTCAGTTCTTTAGTTATTTAATAGATTTTTTAAACTAAAAAGTCCTGAAACTTTTTTTTAACAAAAACTTTCAGAACTTTAACTTTAAGAGAACTATAAATTAGGGCCCTATAGAAAATTTACATAACATGTAAGTTTTCTATAGCAAAATTACAGCAGCTTTTTCCCTAGTTTCCCTGTTGGCAACTCAGCTAGTGATTTTAAAAACAGTTTCATTTCATTTTTTATTGGTTGAAATATAAAAAAACATTTTAATAATCAAATAAAAGTAAAAATCAAATAAAAATACTAAAATCATTAAGAGTACAAATTAAAAAAAAGTAAAACCTTAAACAAATTTATTGAAAACATGCAGTAACAAACATAGATTAGATGTTGGGCAAAGCCCCCCCACCCCTTTCCTATTGATAGTGGGGCACACCCAACATCAGAGTTTGAATAAATACTGTTCTTGGTTTCCTTATTTCTCAGTATCATAAATATTTTTACAATTGATTGTGGTATTTGCTATAAATTCAAGTTATATAAAAAATATGCTATTGCTATGAGCAATGGATTAGAGTTGATGTCCTGTGTGTGTTGTGAAAGTAGAAACCAATTTTTCTCATATTTCCTTTTCTTTTTCATAAAAAGTAACACTTATTTTGTGTTTTATTGGGAACTTTACGTTTTCAATATTCTAAGAGATTAAATAGCTTCAAAACTTTATTAAACTAAAAAGAATATAACATTAAAATGAATTGATTTTTTTTTAAAATTAAATCCCATGGAGGAACCTGAAGAAGTCATGAAAACTAGAAAAAAAAAATTACTTTCCTATTCTTATTAATATGCAACTATCAATGCCTTAGGCAAATTGAATTAAAGCTTCTTTTTTTTTGCTATGAAAATCGCTCCACCGTAAAATATATATATATATATATATATATATATATATATATATATATATATATATATATATATATATATATATATATATATATAGTATTGTAGAAATTATGTTAATATTTCCAGTAAGAGTGCTCAATACAGCGTAGAATAAGTAGAGCGAATATATTATTTTGTTATTGTTATTATTATATAAACTAAATAATTAGCTTGGTTTATATTACATTACTTAAAGTTTCACGCAATAGCGATCATCAGATGTTATAAACCGTAAAAAAACATAACGACAAAAAAATATATTTAGTTTATATAATAACAAAATTATATATATATATATATATATATATATATATATATATATATATATATATATATATATATATATATATGTACACCCTAAATTAAACTTAAAAAAATTTGAAGTAAAGATTCTCTCAGTTTACAACCTGCTTTACCTTTAAAATTAGCTCTAAGAGATCATTTGATGCCTTCAATTGATCAAGCAGCTTATCAATTTTTACAACTTCCATTACATGGTTGTCCTATTATAAATAGAAACCAAAGCAAAAAGTAACAGCGTAACTATAAAAATAATTCAGTAAAAAGTATCTTTAGAAAGTAAATCTTTACATTTCAAAGAAATAGTATTAACATCCTTTTTATGTATTAAACAAAAATGTAATCTAAAACTATGTATAAAGACATTAAACTTTTTAAAGATCATAAATCTTTCAAATTCTTAAACAAAATTTTTTTTTTTTTTAATGGGTCCCTTTATATTTGTAGGCCTCTACTGTGGATTTGTGGGGCTCTAGGCACAGCATGAAGATCAACTTCAGTAAAAGACTATGTAACATAAAATTAGTAGAATATGTTCAATAAAATGAATTTTTTGTTAGAATACAGTCTAAAAGATTATTGATTTATAGCAAAGCAGATTATTCAGAAAAATTTCAACAAATTTTAGTGTGCCTACCTTAAAAACATTTATCATAGTATTTCTCCAATTTCTGTCAACAGTGGTAAACCGCCTAGTTAAAAATAAGTAAATCAAAAGATCCTTTTTTTTTTCAAAAAAACAAGCATAAAGAATTAAAAGCTTAATCAATTTCATTTACATAAAAATTTCTCGTAAAATAAACAATAGCTCTAATAAAAAGATAAATAAACAATACAAACTTGCTAAACTCAATTACAGTAAACAAATCCTAGGTTTATATTTAAAAAGATACAAAAAAACTGAAAGCATAAGCAACTCAAAACATTACAAATAGTACTCTAAGTTACCTTCCCTCCTGTGGCATTTGAGTAATAATGTCAGGTGAGCTGAAAATAGGCTCTAAATATAACCATGTAGCCTGCACTTTTAGCCATTGATCTAAGATCTCTTGAATTAACAACAACTTATCTTCCCATAATCTACAGTAAAAAGAACTACAGATTAAACTTAATTCATTTTTAGCCAAAACAAAAGAGGAAATTTGTTTCTAGAAACTTGAACTGTTACTCAATATTATAAAAAAGACGATATTTTTAAAATACAATTGCATATGGTTAAATAACTTTGATAATAGATAAGACAGATAATATCTTTATTTAATAAAATAATTGCTTATTGAAAAACTAAATGAAAGGAGGTACTTTACTAAAAAGATGAGAGGCATACATCAGTGATAATGATATTCAAATCAAGTTGGATTAGTGATTTTCTTACCGTATTTCAGTTTCAAACGGTTTTATAAATGGAGATCCCTTCATAGTTTGAGTTTTAACTATGTGGTCATCTAACAAATTCTGGATTTCATCAACAGATGAAAGGATGTAAGTTCCTGTTTCTCGATAAGAAATTATCACAAATTTTATCTAAACAACATTTAAAACATTAGTAAACCAAAAAATTAAACAAATAAAACCTAATTTAATTTTTCATATAAATGTAACATATTAATCATTAAAAGTATTTTTACCTCGCTCCATTCTCCTGTCATCTTTTTCATTGCTCTCTCCAAAGAAAACTCCTTACTAGCAGCCTCATTAATAAGGCTAAATTTTGATATGTAAGGTTCTAATCTCATATCAACAAACTTCCTAAGATTGCTTTTTTCATCTGCCTGTATTTGATAGCCAACAATTTCTGACATAACTTTCCAATGTCGTTCTCGTAATCCAGGATTAAAAAGAACAGATATCAGGGGTATGTGTTCTTTAAAAGCATCAACTTTTAATTTCATCTGTATAGAAAAACCTTTACATTTTTAACCTTTAGTTTAATATTTTATTATCACACCTTCTACTTATTAATTTTACCTTTGTAGCAATATTTTGTGCTACTGGGAATTCTTTCAATGACTTCTCAAGTTTGTAAAAGTTGCGCCATATATTGTTAGTTTCTTGCTCAACAGTATCTGGATTTGATGAACCAAGTGGACCTTCCATCCAACATTTGTATTTTTCATCAAACTCTGCCGTAGTTTCGTAGAGTTTAAGGAAAGGTGCTAGTTTATTAACTATTAATGTATGAAGAGGATATGTTGTCACTTCCCAATCAAATAATTCTTCTTCTGCGTTTATGAGAGAAATCTTTAAAAAATTTAAATAAATATCAAAAAAATTTCCCTAGATTGCAGAACTTTAGTTTCAGAATTCACATAATAAATTCTACAAACTTAAAAATCGTAAGATATTCTCTAAAATAGCATTACAATATTTTTTTAACCATTACTTTTTCAGAAGCTGTATCTAATTTTGTGTGTAAGGCATTTGCTTTCTTTAAATAGCGATTAATCTCATTTATATCTCCAAGAGTCTCAAACTCTTCAACCTGCTTAAAATAAACATCAAGATCTTCTATAAACTTCTCTCTTCTCATTTTCAGAGCATTTTCATATTGAATGCGATTAGAATTTATAATTGAACGATGCTCTTCAAAAACATCTGGCATCCTTTGATGCCATTGAAAAGGATTGCTATTCAGACGTATATCTGCAGAAGAAAATGTCATAAAGTCTATTAAAAATGTTAGCCTTTCTTTGGCATCAATCAACTGTTGTTCAAGTAAAGTTAATGTTTCTGTTTCTGCCTTTTTAACAAAATTAGACAACTCCATCAGATGATCTGTGCTTATGGGAGAGGTTAGAGCTTTAGTAGTAATATCCTCATATTCTTTGCATAATGATTTGTTTACTGATTGATGATTTTGCATCATTTGGTTAAGCAATTTTAATCGTAAGGTTTCAGCACGTTTGCTAAGGCTGTGAATCAACTCATCACAATGAATTTCAAACATACCCACATTTACAACCTGAAAAAACTCAAATTAAAAAAGAATCTAGAACCTTCTTTTTTAACCTTTAGTAAGAGTAATAATGTATGCAGATTAGCCTTGTTCATTATAGAAACTTTTATCAAATCTACCCAAACTGGATTTTTCCCCATTCTAGAGCTAGGGTTAATCTAAAAATATTTTTTATAAAATTTTCAAAACTTTTCTAGGGACCCCTCAAAGTTCCTCAAGACAACCCCCAGTTTCCTGTTTAAAATAGTAGCAAATTTCATGCATTTATTACAAATTTCATAAATTAACATACACTCCCATCCATAAGTTTGGACACACCTATCGCAACTACAGATATTAAGAGAAAAATGTGTCAGAATAATTTTGATTTGTGACTTTAATAAAACAAATCGACAATTTTATGTTCTTTTATTAGTTTTAATGAAAAAAATATATATAATAGTATCAAAAATTATTATTAAAATAAAATGTTTTTATTAAAATCATCTTTTCGTCAAAATGGCCACCTTTAGCTTTGACTATCGCTTGGCAGATATGTGGCATGTGATCAATCAATTTTTTAAAATATTACTCATCAATATTTTTCCATATGTTTTGGATTACCTTCCAAAGATCATTTTTACCCCTTGGTGGAGTTTTTTGGACTTCTCAATCTAAATGATCCCACAATAACTCAATTGGGTTACAATCAGGACTCTGCAGTGGCCAAGTCATGACCTTCAACAATCCTTCCTCTTGTTTTTCATTTAAATATTGCTTAACCACTTTAGTAGTGTGTTTGAGATCATTATCTTATTAAAACACAAATCGTTTGCCAATTAATTCGGTTCTACAGACTAAAATATGTTCTTTCAAAATCCTTAAATAGACTTCTTTTGCCATTTTCCCAGCAATTTTGGTGATTTATCTCACTTGGCCACCACCGAAACAACCCCAAACCATTACATTCCCACCTCCATGCTTAATTGCTTGCATAGTATATTGCTCCAGTATTCTTTCTCCTACCTGACGACGAATAAATGAACACCATTTATTCCCAATAATCTCAAACTTTAATTTGTCTGACCAAAGTACTCTATTCCACTCTTCTACCGTCCGGTTCTTGTGTTCTTTGGCCAAGACTAATTTTTTTTGTTTGTGGATGGTTGTAAGACCTCGTTTTTTAACAGCCACACAACCTCTAAGCCCTACTTCAAGAAGTTGCCTTTTTACCGCCATTGTACTTATTTTTGTGGTATGATGTTCACTAACGCTGTGCGTCTACAATTTCGTGAAGAATTAATTACTATATACTTATCTTCTTTTTTTGTAGTAGAATGAGGTCTCCCTACTCTTTTATAATCGCAGAAAGACCCTGTTTTCACTTTTCTTTTATTCATTTCACTGAAACAACTCTCTGAAATGCTGAAGCATTGACCAATTTCTTGATTAGAAAAGCCTAAATTATGAAGGGTCCAAATTTCTATACATTTTCCTAAACTTATCTGCCCTCTTTTTACCATTTTAAATAACGAATCTTATAAGAATACTAAAATAAAATAATTAATTTGAAAAAATGAGAAATAAAGTTAAAAAAATTTTCTGACCAAAAATTGATAGTTCAAAATCAATCAAATCATTAATTTTCAAAAACTATAGATTTATCAACTTTTTAAAACAGAAAAAAAAAAATCTTATAACACACTCAGCTTAAAAGTTTAACTAATAATGAGAATAGACAAAATAAAAAGTAATCTTATTTAAAAATTTATTTATTTTACAATACAAGTGGATATTGCTTTAAAATGTTTCTGTTTATTTTATTTTGTAAATAATAACAAATTTAGTAATGTAAGAATATATTTCTTTAAAAAACATCTCTCTTAACTATGTTCTCACAGTACTTTATGATGAGACCAATGTAGACACTCTTAATAAATTTTATTTATGAGTTAAAATGCGCTTTGTTTATTTTTGGTGAGTCCAAACATATGGACGGTAGTGTATATAGACATGATTTAATTGCTATAATTTATTCCTGCTTACTACTAATAGTTTTTTTTCAGCAAAATAAATTAAAATTAAAGTGTTCACAAGAAACAGTAGAAATTGTAGAAACTATACACAAGTATTTGCCCACCAATTCCAGATATTTGTCAGATATTGTTGACCAGCCTTCACCATCATACTATCGACCAGCCTTTACAGCCATCCTCAACACCAAAACCTCTAACTCATACATTTAATATTTTTTGGATTTGGTTTTAATTGGACATCCATCACCATCTATAACTTGTTCCAAATTACTTGATTCCAAACTGACTTTGGAACTTTTTTTTTATGCTACAATGAAGAAAATGTCTGAGACCATATAACAAATCAAGAGATAAGGAACACTGTTATTGAGACTGTTTTAACTTTCTGGAGCATGGCATGCATCAAGACAAAGACAAAATGAAATTTGGTTAAATAACATTTCTCTCTGGAATTAGTGAAACAGGTTGTTCAACAATAGAAAACGCAAAAGTCTTTCTGGTATAAAATGTGGCAACTACTTAGATATCTTTTTGATCTTGGGTCTTCTGAAGCTACACAAAAATTCATGACATACAGACTTCTGTAGGCCCAAAAGAAAGATGACAATATTTGTTTCCATTTAGATCAAAAAAGAGGCAGATTTTGTTGAGATTAAAGCAAAAATGTAAGAAGTAAAGTACAATAAGAAAACTAAAGTTTGGTGATAAAGAAAAAGAAAGGGTAGAAAAAGATAGACAGGATGATTAGGATGATGTGGAAATGGAAGTTAATGACAAATAACAATAGTGCTGCTTTAGAAGTAGATTTCTGTTCAAAGTGGGACTTAAATCATGAACCTCCAATATATAGATGATCAGAATTCGTTATTCTGCTGGGTGTTCATACTTTTGCTGATTCAAAAAGAAAGACTTAAATCAACTCAAGATTGGATCTTCTAGAAAATTTATCTCAGTAACAATCTTGTGGCATAAGTATTTGATACCACAGTTAGTAATTTGTTGCTAAATGCAAAGAAGAAAACTTAGGGCAAAAGTTTCCTTCAATTGCCTGTTGACACCACATTTTAAAAATCTTTTTCAGAGAAGTTTGGAAAAAGTTATAATATAAATTACCAAAGAACTTTATCTCCATTTATAGAGACTAAGTTCTTTGGTAATTTTAAAACTGCCTAAACTAAGATAGTTGTCAATTTGAAACTTAGATGATCAAGGCACCTGGTTGTAAAAGTAAAAGAAAGAAAAACTTTTTTTTTCAGATCATAAAGTTTTTTTTTGTTGATACATTTGCTAATTAAACAGAATTCTAAGATATTTCCAAGAGATGACTACTATGAATGTGCTGATAGCACTCAACATATTAGGACAAACTCCACCGTGTGAAACATCAACATACAACTCTGTTGATGGAATGCAACATTTATGCAGGAAAAATGTTCATGTTTTCTAAAAAATGCTTTATTAAAAGATAACAATCAAACTTTTGAGAATAAACAAACTACTTTCTCTTTTCCATATACAAGCTTAAAGAAAATCTAGAATTGGTGCTGATGAACCTGTGAATGTAATTCATCCACAACATAATGGAACAAAAAAAAAGTTGCTGATGTTATTCTTTCTAACCACTAATTGTAGAAAGTCTTAACATCAGTTTTGGAATAGCCACACATCATTTTATTAAAGTTGATATTTTAGCAAATGTTATCTAGTCTACTTTTGATTGATCTCTTTGATTTAAATTTAAAATATGGGCATTAACTTAATGCATTACAACTATTTATCTGTGTTTAACTAAAAAAGATAATATTTTAAACAGGAAATAGTGGCGTGTCTGAGGGGCTTTGAGGGAGCTCTAGAAAAGTGACTGAAATTTTGAAAAAGATGATTTTCAAATTTTCACCTTAATACTAGAATGTAAAAAAGAATTTAAATAAAAAATATAGTTGGCAGAAAAGAAGCTGAAATTTGGTATCCTCAATTCATAACAATATGAAGTGTGGATACCAAATCATAACAATATGAAGTGTGGGTACCGAATCATAACAATATGAAGTGTGGACATGAGTTTTGATTTTTAAAAAATTAAGCAAATGTAAGGACCTTTTTAGAATGCTTCTTTAATTTAAGGTTTTAAAAATATATAAAAGTTAATAAAATTAAGTCTGATACTTCTCTTGATTTAATGTTAATGTCACAATATGGGTAAAACACAAATCTGATAAGTTTTCAGAAACTTCATTTAAATTGTTAAGCTAAAAAAATGAGCACTTCAATATTTACCAAAAAAAAAGCACTTCAATATTTTTATAACATTATTTGTAAAAAGAAAGTTTTTAACCTGTACAGATGCATAAGATATTTCTTTAACTAACTCATTGTATTTTTTAACTTCTTCTACAAACTTTTCAAAAGTATGATCTTTTGATAAAAAATCTGCTACTTCTGCATCAGCTTGTTTTGATATCAAACTGCTGTACTTTATATATAACTTTACATGCTCAAAAGGGCCATAACTTTCATCAGTTATTAATTTACTCACTTTTGCCTTTAAATTGTTTATTATATTGATACAAACTATTGGCTTTAAAAATCTGTTCTCAACATTTAACTCTGCATAAACCTTTGTTTCAACACGTGGTATAGACATAATTGCTTTAAGCATTAAATCAAATACATTTAACAAAATCAAATTAAAATCATTAAAGTCTGGTTCAAATTTAATTTGATCACCATCCAACACAAGGCGGATAATGAAACCTGGATGAGAGAATGGCTTAGCAAAAGAACTTTTATTTGGCATAAATAGCTGGGTATATTCTTCTAATGAAGATACAGCTAGACTTTGGAGCTGGTTAGTCATTAAAACAGCCAATGAATTAAAGAAAGAATAAGCAAGGTCAAAATTTTCAGTTTTAGGTATAAGGTTATGCTTGATAGCTTGGTAAAAAATATTCTGGACATCAGGATACCACCTCAAAAAAAAGAATATTTGTAAAAAAAACACAAAATATAATACAGCAAATAATTAAAAACAGTTTTGAAAAGCCATAGCTAAAAAAAGCAATTAAAGAGAATGCGATGTTAAAATTTACTTTTTAATTTTATTTAAAACAAAAACAAGAAACAGCTACAAGTAACATCTATTATACAGCAACTATTAAAAATAATTAAAATAAATTACCATTTTCCAAATATTTGTAAAATTTATTTTTCTGACATATACTTAATGAAATAAAATTTGGCTTAAATAAAAGCAAAATAATTTTTTTTGCAGTGCAGCCTTCACATTTATACATAACAAAATATATGTAATAAATACAGTTTATTTGAAAATTTGATTATTTTTAAAGGTATATTGATATACAGGGATGCCAGGCTACAACCTTGAAAATATTTAAAACACCTTACTTTTTGAGTAATGTCATTCGGGCGTTTTCAATACTTGTCATCATAAGATTTTGAAATAATGACAATTCCAAAGCCTCTTTTTTTTGGGTTATAGCGCCAACATCAATTAAGAGAAAAACTCTATAGTAAAAATATTGTTTTAAATCTCATAAATTTAAATTTAAAAGCTTGAAGACAAAAAACAATATCTCACAATTGCACTTTAAATTTCAAATTAGTTTAAAAAAAATCCAAAATAATATTTTACCCATAATTGTGGAACCACAAATTCAAAACATCAGCCATTGTTGGATTGGTTATATGAAGATTATTCATAATTAAATGGAGTGAAGAGGAGAATATTTTTGTTTTCAACATCCGAAACTCTGACAACCTTATGAAGTATTAAAATTATTTTATACAATCTGCATCATAAAGATTTATTATAGATTTTGTTAACAAAATAAAGTGTTTATAACTACAACTTATTTAGTGAATGTAATTATTTTAAGGTTCTTTGTTTCAAAATGAAACTTACTCTAACTTATGAAATAAAACTTCTTCATAAACAAATTTTTCTTTTTGTTGAGGATCTCTTAGAACAAAATCAACTGCAAAAAACAACAAGAATACTAAACAGAAGTTTAAATAGTCAAAAAATAAAGTTTCAGAAATGCATTTAAAACTTTAGAAATTTTTAAAACACTGTAAACAGATTATACTTAGAACAAACCAAATTACTAATATGCTAATAATTTAACACAACATAAAAATGTAATATAAGATACACTCTATATTTTCATGAAATGATAAAAGATATTCTGTTAAAAAATCATAAAAGATATGACTAAAAAGTTAAGATGTTAAAGTTTTGAAAACTGAGAGAGTATAAATTAAGTAACACTTTTTACATTTTTGTTAGGTTTCCCTGGTTACTAGATATAAAGATTATTACCTATTGCTTTTTTCACACTGAGCAGATAATCCTCACGAATTTCATCAGACAACTTTGCAATATATTCAGAATGGTTAATCTAAAATTTGAAACTTAACACAAGTAAAAGTACAAACCCTGAATGTATTTTGAAAAAGTCATTTAAAATGTCACAAAAACCTTGTATGAATCAGGTACCAGTGCTAAAACATGTTCAATCCAAGTGTCTTCCATTGGGGCAACATTTTTTGTATCAATTCCATTGTGTATATAGTAGTAATAACGCTAAAACAAATCCAAAATCAAAACATTACCGACGCAAAAACCTAGGGTAGAAGAAAATGAAAGTTATTTATTTTGTTGTTTCTACACTAACTAGACTCTGTTTTTTAATCTTGTAAATGTTATAAGTAACTATTTTACTAAAATGTCTTTCTCAGCACTGGTAGGTAATTCTTTACTACATTGACTAAGTTCTTTATTAGCAGAAGTAGAATCTCTTACTTCTTCACTTTGCCTAGAGTTTAAGTAAGATAATCATGATTAAGAATATCGGGGAAAAAAATATCAATTTTTAAAAAAGTTGTAAAAAAAATACATAATAATAATAATAATAATAATAATAATAATAATAATAATAATAATAATAATAATAATAATAATAATAATAATAATAATAATAATAATAATAATAATAATAATAATAATAATAGTAATAATAATAATAATAACAGTAATAACAATAATAGTAATAACAATAATAGTAATAATAATAATAATAATAATAATAATAATAATAATAATAATAATAATAATAATAATAATAATAATAATAATAATACTATAATAAAATAAAAATATTTTTAATAACTTGCTTTAAGGGCTAATATAAAAACAAAACAAACAAACAAAATTTAAAAACTACAGTTTTTAAATGCTTACATAATAATGTTCACTAAAGCATGTCTAAAAGCCTGTCTGTCTTTTTTTGGAGAATTCTGCAAAATACTATGTCTTTGCTTGCTTAAAGGTGTGTTAATGATTTCACTTCTTACAGAATACTTTGCAAAATTATTAGAGAGGTCATCATGAACTTTCTTACTTGTATCTTTAAGTAGTAAGAGAAATATGTTTTATATAACTGATTATATAAACATGAACTTTAATTAACAGTTAAAATAGATTTGAAATTTTCCACATACAAATTAAGTTCGACACACTGCTTTCATTTGAAAATTCCAAGTCATTTTCAACTTTATTTTGAAGCCATACTGGTATGATTCTGGTCTGAAATATTATATATATATATATATATATATATATATATATATATATATATATATATATATATATATATATATATATATATATATATATATATATATATATATATATACACATACACCCTTCCACATATTATATATTTTTTATTTCAAAGTATACATTATATCATTATATTTGAATATTTGTTTTTCAGATTTGCTTTTTTAAAAAAATCTGCTTGAACTTTACAGAGAAATAAAACAAAATGAAAGAATAAAATAAATTAAACTGGAGTTCTAATAAAAGCAAATAAAGTTCCAGATGGAAAGTTATACCTTTTTTTTACATATTTGTTCCTCCACTAATTAACATGATAACAAAAGTATCAGAGAAGAAAAGAAGAGGCAAAATGAGAAGATTTAGCCTATTGAAGACCAGAGATCTGAAAGAAATATGACCATGATTATATAGTGTGATAAAGAACTTGAATTTAAGGCTTAGTGAAGGCTAAAAAAGTTTGAAAGAGTTTAGTATTTGAATGATGAGAAAAAATAGAGCCAGATAAAAAAAACCCTGAAGAAAAAGAAGAGGACCATGCAAATTTTTAATAGATCACAGAAGCTCACAGATAAAAATACAGACAGAGCTTAGATTGGATTAAGTAATTTTGAAGATGAATTAGATATTGAAACTTGTTTTGGTGTTGTTAACGTAATAGATCCATTTCATGCAAAAAACACTGATTCTGAAAATGAGGTATCCAAATAAAAAAAAATCATGAAATTTTTTTGTTTTATGTGAAGAGTAGATCTTAATGAACTAATTTAATTGCATGAAATTAGTTTGTTAAGATCAACTCTTTACTTTTGTATCTTCACAAAAAAAAGATACAAAAATGAAGAGTTTAATTATACTTGTCTTCATTACTTTAAAAATGTAATTAAACTTTGGAAGAAACAACAAGGCAGGAATTTGTTGATATTTTTAAAAGAAAGAAACTGATAGTCCATTTTGATATCAAACTAGTTAGACAGCTAGATGAGGAAAACAATCTGAAAGTTACCTGTGAGAAAAATACAGTAAGTATAATCAGTCCAGATTTGCAATGTAAAGATGATTTTTGCTTGCCATAGTGCAAAAATTCAACTAGATCAGAGCAGACTTATGTAATCAAGTTCTAGATGGTGCATGTGTACTTTACATATATATATCTATATATCTATATATATATATAAATATATATATATATATATATATATATATATATATATATATATATATATATATATATATATATATATATATATATATATATATATATATATATATATACATATACACATGTATATGTGTATATTTCAATATGTACATACATACATACATACATACATACATACATACATACATACATACATACATACATACATACATACATACATACATACATACATACATACATACATACATACAGTATGTAAAAAAAATAATCACAAACTTAAAAAAAAATCATAACTTTAAAAATTGCATCAAAAAAATGAGTTGTCCATTATAGCCATAATATATGAATTTTTTCTCTTAATAGATATTAAGAGAAAAAATTATTGAAAATTATACATACATAACTTTTTATAAGTGAAGAGAAAATCACTTGCTGCTGCATTTTAATAAGATCAAAATATAAAGTTGTTTGTTATTACATCATTAAAAATATTATTGAATACTTTTCATTTAGATAGTAAAAAAACTGCCAGTCTTCTTAATCACAGAAAGCTTTACCTGTGGTAGGCTGGGTAAATGTTTTACTGGAGAATTTGTTACTTTGGATTTGTGATTGTTTTGCATGCTAAATGAAAAAAACTTATAACATTTGAAGAGAAAAAAATTTAAATTTTTTACATTCTTTTTACATCAACAGAAAAATAAATATTCAATATTGAACTAAATATAAAGCTTGTTTAATTAATACATAAAACATTCCTTTAATTCATAAAAAGGTATGAAAAGTAGAACTTTGTTACATCCATCAACTGTTATATTTTTCCTTATTATATTTTTGTAAATGTAAATCTTTTAATTTTTTTAGTTTGCTTTTATGTACATTTCTAGGTGTAAATATATGAATACACATACTATTTATTATACCTTTATTTTATATCTCTCAAATCTAATTTATGTTTGTTACTATAAACATTTTATAAAATTCTATTTTTACTATGCGATAAATTTATTTTTAACGTTATTTTTAACGTTGTATTTATTAGTTAATCACTACTAGCAGTTATTTGTGTTTTGTAAAATTCTTGTTAACAAGAAATAAACTGATATGTTAATATTGATATACACAAATGTAGTCTTTTAACATAAACTTTCTATACGTGATTAGTTATGTACCTTTCGAAATTACATATGAATACAAAATGTGATAGAGTCAGATATTGATAACAAATTTCGTTAAGTTAAAAACCCTTTCTCCAAGAATTTTTTTTTGTCGTTATTAGGATTGAGGTTGCTATGGTTTTAAATGAAAAAATGTTCCGTATTAATAAGCCGTTTCGCTTGAGACTAAAACTGTAGCAGCTTCCTTTAAATAAAAGTTTCTGGTTTAAAGATTTTTTTTTCCTTCTAAGTTTACTCTAAAGTAAAAATGAAATCTATCAATCAACATCCATATATTTCATGTTCATAAAAATACTATTTGTAGTGAAATTAACATTATCAACGAACAATTGAAATCAAAAGCCGTCAAATTTTTACAAGAAATAAGTATTTTGCAAATATTTGAACGATCTACTGTTCGTTCAAATATATGCAAAATTCATATTTCTTATAACATAGTTGAATAAAAAGTAGAAAATGTGCAGGCATTTTAGTATTTAAAGTCAACAACTTAAGTTAATAACTCTTTCCCGATATTTTTTTGGCAAAAAACTTTTTCTTTTATTTAAAAAAATGTCACCTGCAGTTGAAAACAAATTTTTAACTTCTGCAGATTATGGCGATGTTGTAAGAAATCTGCTTATCATTTTTGCCAAACTTAACTTTGTTTTTAATTCTGTATTCACTTCAAATGCTTTCCGAAATTCTCAACACCATAAAAACGTTGGGCTTTTTAGGTACTCTTAAAGGTTCTTTGTAGATATTTATGATTGTTGGTCAAGTACGGAAATCTCTCAAGCATTTAATAAGTTGAGTTCTAATGCGTTTGTGGTAGTGTTTTTCACTTCCAATGTCAAAATTTAGTACTTAGACATTGCAAGTGAAAAATACTACCATAAACATACATGCTCAATCCAGCCAATGAATACCATTTAAATAACTTATCGCTTAATAACTATATTTGTTAAATTACTTATTATTCAAATACAACTGTAGTTGTTAAACTCTCAATACATTATCGAATGTCATTTTTAATTTAAACATTTTACTTTTATGGATTACATTTATACATTTATCAATTGAAATGAAGAATTGTTAGGTACTTTGTATGCAAGAATTATATTACATTAGGAGTTATTCTATTTAAAGATAACCCCACCCCACCCCCCACCCCACCCCACCCTCCACCCTCATTTAGCAGCTGGTTGTTGTACTAAATTTGTTAGATTAGTTAATTTTAATTTATCTCTTTTAAAAAAAAGTATCAAAAAATATGTAGTATTGATATAAACTTTTTTTAATTACTCACAAATTAGCTTCTCAAAGTTTGGCTACGTCCCTCAGCAACCTGGCTTGCTTCCCCTTCCCCCACGCAACCAAACCTAAATCCGCCACTGTTTAAATGTTTTGCTTTAAAATTGACTTGCTATTAGACAATTCAACTCAAAAATGAAGATTTCATTTTTCAAACCAACTTGTTCAAAAAGTGATTAAGGAGTTGATAAAAAATCATAGAATTTTAAGAATCTGAACTAATCATTAATGTGTCTTGATCAAATCTTTGGCTTGTTATTTTAAAACTGTGTATTGGGTCAAAGAGCTACCTTCTTGTTCAGAAGTAATACACCTGTTTTCCTACTTTCTTTTCTAGATGGACCCTTTCAAATTAGAATCTTTTCTTCCATCCAAAAATATTCATTAAAATGGTACTTCCACAATCACAACCATAATATTAGTTATAACCTCTTATTTGAAACTCTCCATTTCAGGAGTAAATTTCTTTGATTTTATTAAACTTTGAAGGAAAGCATATATAATGGCAGATATAGTAGCAGGAGATATGTCAAAGAAAACAGATAGTGCTGTTTTAAAGACCATATAGTTCTGTCTAATGGACCTAACTATAAAAGTTTGAAGATTTTCTGTGCACTGCCTCTTAAAGTTACTTTAATCACATTTACATTGCCAGTAAAAGTTTTTTGATTTGTATCCTGTACCTAAGATGCATAAACTTCATCTTCAATATTCTCTATTGGAATACTTGCATTAACAAAAACTTTTTCTTAGCATAATTTCTTAGATAGACACAAATTGGGGCTCAGCAGAAAAGTTATTTATCTCTTTACAATGTGTATTGTCATCAGTACCTAAAAATATACTTTCAACGTTCGCTTCTGTTTCTTTAAAATAAGCAACATCTCTAAGTTTAGAAAAAGCGTGCAAAAGTTTAGAAACACCAAACTTTTTTCAGTTTTTAAAGCATAACTTTTCACAAACTTTCTCAAACCAGTTGAAATTTTTTGTGTTTAAAGTTTTTTGTTTTTAATCTGTATGGCCTTCGTTCAGTTAAGAAACCGCTGATATCTGCAAGAAATTTGAAAGTCAGAATAAAAATTGCAATGGATCAATAGGCCATAATTACTTTTCTTTGACAAATCAAAGGAATTTATGCTAATCAGTAGTGACTGAATTAGGTATGCCAGATGTCCAGTAGGAGACCTACTCAATCCAAAATATCAGTTACCTACTGTTAAATATGGCGGAGGAAATGTTGTGATTGAGGGATGTTTTAATCGTGACAATGTGGGTCCCATTGATCGCATAATAGTTATTATGGGCTACAGAGTTTATTTTTAAGAGATGGTTCTTTCTGATGACCTTTACAAATCACCAGATAGAAGCACTTCTTCCTCAATCATTAGGTCTTTCCTCAGTAAATCATTAAGTATTGGAACATCATTTTTCAAATAGTCTGTTTCTTTTGAAAGATACTTAGATAAAAAGTGTTTTAGAAGAATATCTAGTTAAAATTTGAACCATAATACTAGGTTTCGTTTCATTTTATTTATGCTAATCAATCAAAACAATTACAGTTAAAAAGATTGGGAGAAAGTAGTGTGTACATGTACAAACTAGTGTAGAATTTATTTGTACAGAACAGTTGTAGAACTCAACAAGTGCACTGCCAAATGTACTTGTTGAATTCTACGATCCACTGTGGAGTATTTCAGGTAAAAGTTGATCAAAAGTCGATTACGAGAATTTTGTAAAAGTATATCAACTATACACCATGAGAGCTTAATAAAAGCTACATCACTAAACAACAATTTTGGTGTTACCCACCCCTTCTTCCAGTTACAACAGTAGTTAAAACTCGGACTTCGCGTGAGCTTTTTGTATTTGTTCTTGACGCTTCCAGTCAAACATAACTTTAAAAAGTATTATTTGAGTTGGTATGCTGTAAAATCTTTAATAAATCATGATGAATGCTGGAGAAGAAGGTATATACATACAAAATGAATGTATGTTTTCTTCATTTTACTTGATAAAGTGACATTTTCGTTCATATATATTCGAGACTAAAGATGTTAAGCTTTTTTTTGTAAATACTATTTTTGAAATTGTTTTCGTATATGAGTTAAGCCGAGTTAAGCTAAGATTTGAATGTAACTTAAACATTAGTTATCATAGCTAATATTTTTGAAGAAAAAAGTACCACATCTACCTTTTTTTAAATTTAATTTTAATTGAATAATACGACAATTATAATACGAATTTCATTTTTTATTTTAGAATCCAACTTATGATGAAAGAGATGACTAGAAAATGACTCTACGGTCTTAAAACAATGGCTAAAGAAAAAAATTGATGAAAAATTTGTGTTTTTAGAAGGTCACCTCAAAAATAATACAAAATTTTTACTGAAAACGAAATGTAAAATCTCGAGGATTAAAAAACTGAACGTTTGGAGAGACAATAAATTTTTTTAACTAGTATAAATGCAAGAGTGTCTATGGTGCTCCACCAACAGAATATGTAATAAAAAAGAGGTCTGTGGAGAGCACGAACCAATAAAATGACCATTAACAATAATAACAATAATTAAGTTACAAATACCACATTTAACAACACCCACATACAATAGTTAAATAATAAATATCACTTTCAACATGCTTCTTAATAATTAACTTTTTACTGTCACTTTTAACACACTCCCCCCTGTTGACTTGTTAACAATATTTGTCTTTTAATTGTCTTAGAGATTGTCCATCAAGAGTTGCCTGTCGGGTTGGTCGTTTATTAATTGACCTGAGCATCATTCTGCCCAATATCGGTTTCACCTGCACAGACATTTTTTTTCGAATTATCTTTATCTTTACTATTTTCTTCAATATTGCATAAAACTGTTTTCAGTTCTTCATAAGTAACGAGGGATTTTCCCATAACCTTTAGCAGTGGTATCTTAACTGATCGTACCAATCTTTCATAAAATCCTCCCCACTAAGGGGAAGCAGGTAGGATGAATTTTTGAATAATCTTATTATTTAAACAAAACTTCTTTACTTCAATCAATTTAATTATTTAAAATTGTCACAAGTAATGCTATCAGGTATGCCCCTGCGTGCAATAAAGCGTTTAAGTGCTCGGAGGAAAGCAGGGATCTTCATGTCAGGAGTTAATTCCATATGAGTAGCACGGCTAGACGCACAGGGCAAAATCAAAACGTAAACCTTAGATACAGCATCAGTTTTTAAATAACTTTTTACATATAAGGGTCCAGCAAAATCTACACCAACATACAGCGGGCCAGAATTCACTTTTACTGGACATAATTCATAACTAATTTAATATTAGGGCTATATTGACTAAAATTAGGATGAGTAATAATATGATGTCTGCGCTTCTTATGAAGGTGTTATTTTTTTAATTCGTTGCTATGGATACCTAATTTTGGGTAGCAAAAACATCAAATTTTACATAAGTACCAATATGAGGTCACGCTTTTTAAAAAAGTAAATATATTTTTTATTTAGCTGCTATGGATACCTAATTTTGCTTAGCAACAGCTAAATTTTATTAGCTGTATATGTTTTATTTGTGCTTAGTACACTATTTAGCACGTGTTTTATTATGAAATCCTCCCTTTGATCCTCGCTCGCAGAAAGCAAATCTTTTTTTAGTTTAATATGTGTTATTACACGTGTTATATTAACTAGTGTTATTACACGTGCTATTACACGTTGCTAGATAAACTTGGTTTCCTGTAAAAAAAATTATATTCTAGCTTAGTTAATTAGCTTTTCTAATTAACAGATTTTACAAGCGTCTACAGAACTTTTCAAATTTGTTTGGGTATTATTGTACCCATGCATTCACAATCACCGAAAATCTTTGACAATGTATGCTACAAGTAGTACAAGCTTAGTAAGTGGTAGGTCTACATATTTAAAAAAACAAAATAATTATGTATAACATTATTCAGGCGAAATTACAAAATAAAAGAATGGCTTTCTTTTAAGAGTTGCACAACACCATATGGAAAATTTTCTTTTTTAGGGTGCTTAGGTGATCGTAAAGCACTGATTACTGGATCGGATGAGCATATAAAACGCCGTAAAAGGTCTTCGTTTGCCTTTAAACGCGAACACTTCCTTGAAAAAAATTCACGGAATTTTTTAAAGTCTTTATTTCGTGCTTCTAAGGCCTCTTCCCTCATCATCCCAATTGGCAACACCATCTTATCAACAACCTACCACCCATGTATCAAGATTTTGTGCAAGCTCTGTGGCATGTAGTACCAGGGATAAAGTTGTATAAAAAGCTGTGCTGTTTCTAAGCAATAGTTTTTTAATTTATCGGCATCAATCATAAAACCAGATGACAAAGTACACAGCAAAACATATATCCTTTTAATTAAATGCACATCAACATTGATAATTGCTGCTGTTTGTTCAGCATTTCTGAAGAAACGTCGGGAAGTATTGCCATTATTTGATGATCCAGAAACACCAGACCTGGGGATATCAATCACCAGCCCAACTTCATTTCTGAACAGAGATTGAATTAAATTTTTTTTAGCTTTAACTTCTTCTTTGTCTGCATCTGACCTTGATGCCCATTTCTTCACTTTAGCTTTGTAGCCGACTTTTAACAAACACTCCATGCTACGAATCCATGCATGAAGTGTTGACAAGCCATACTTTAATCCGGTTGGAGTTAATGGCAAATTGCAAACAATATTAAGTTGGTTCATTTTGACTTGGTATTGAACCACTAACTGAGCAGCACTGACTTGAGTTAGTAACTGTAGATAATGCAGTGGCTACTTTTCCATCTATCATAGTAACATCAACTTTGTGAAGAACAGTTAAGTTTTCATAATTAGGCACAGCAGTTGTAGTTAAGCTTCCAATAGCATTTTTAAGAAATTGATGCTCTGCATTCATTACATCAGTTGTCTCCTTTACAAACCTAAACCGCACAATTCGGCAGTACAATGTTGATGACGGATGTGGATTTCTCCAAACAATCTTCTCCACTTGACCAGAGAATCCTGTCAATTCAAGTGGTACAAAGCAGGTAAGAAACAAACTTGCTTCTTGGACAAAGCTTCTGTTTTCCAGCTCATCAGTAACTTGTGTATAAATATTTTGCCCAGTTGACCCATCAAAACCTACCTTTGAGCGCGGAATTAGCCAATCAAAACAAACGAATTGATAATATCATGTTGTACTTCCAACAGCCGCAGAACAGTATGATCTACCAATACTTGGAAATTGATGCCTGCAGAGTAATCTGTTGATGTCCATGATTCATGACTAGGCAAACACCTCTCTTTTGCCTCACGTACATCATTGAATGGTGGATATAAATTACTTATTTTGCTTTTCGCATTGTTTCTTAAGCGCTGTTATTGAGATTTGCTCATTTCATTATCTAACAAAAGAGCCAACGCTTCTTCAGATGTATTATCAGAATGATCTAGTTCATCATCTTTGTTATAAGCCAACTTTATTGCTATCTGAGCATCTTTTCTTCTACCTTCTTTCCACAGGTGTGTGCCACTAGCAAACAACAGCTCACAAGAATTTGAAGCTGACAAAGTTGCAACTTTTCTTTTCTTTGTTTTTGAAGACGAATCTTCAAATGGTAATGTAGGTCTGTCGAGTTGTTTATTTTTACTCTCCTTCATTAATATGGTATTAAAATCATTTTCAAGCTAAGCTGAATTCTTCCTAATAAACTTTGCATCGGTTCGCTTACGTCGAGTCCATCTTTTACCATATTCAGAAATAAATGAAATTGACTCTCAAACTTTTTGCCTTGAAACTTCAAATCATGTTCTTTAATAAAGTTGCATACAATAAAAGTTTTAAGTCATAAAACCTTCAAAAGTCCTTGGATTACAAAAGGCTTAAAAAAATCTTCGAAAATAAAGCAGAAGCTGTTATTAAATATTTAAAAATTAAATCTTCTGCAAATGAAAAAATATATAAAAATTTGTTTAAAAAAATTCGCAAAAATCTAAAAAAAAATTATTATACTAATCTGATCAATAAGTTTAAAAACAATTCAACGCGCACCTGGCAAATAATAAAAGAGATAACAGGATAATCAAAAAATCACTTAAGTTCTTTACCACAAACTATAAAATTTGAAGATGTAAATATGTGAACCGAGCAAAATTGCAAACATATTTAATAATTTTTTTACTGAAATTAGAATCAATCTCTCTAAAAAAATTCCTATGACCGAAAATTCGTTTGAAGACTACTTGTGTCCTATAAATAAATCTCATTATAACAATGAGAACTCTTCTGAATTATCCCACGACGAGCTCGATATAGTCTTTAAATCTTTAAAAAGAAATAAAGCTATTGGTGCTGATGAAGTAAGTGGTAACATAGTTTCAGAATGTTATGAAAGTCTGAAAGATATTCTTTATAAAGTATTTAACGCATCTATAAAACAATGAGTTTTCCCGGATCAATTGAAAATTGCGAAAGTCATACCAATTTACAAACAAGGCGATAAAACAAATATCAACAACTATCGCCCGATTTCGGTTCTTTCAACTTTTTCAAAATTATTGGAAAGAATAATATATAATAGAATATTTAAATATTTTGACCAAAATAATATACTATACTCCAAACAGTTTGGCTTTAAAAAAAATATTTCAACTGAGCACGCAATTATTCAATTTGTTAGGGAAATCTCAGAATCTTTCGAAAAAAAACAATATACCCTAGGGGACTTTATTGATTTTTCGAAGGCTTTCGATACCGTTGACCATAAAATGTTGCTTAAAAAGCTCGAATAATATGGAATCAAAAACAACATGCTAAAATGGTTTCATAGTTACTTTACAAATAGAAAGCAATTTCTTACCTATAATGATGGCCTTCAAAGTGACTATACTGAAATAACCTGCGGTGTTCCACAAGGCTCTATTCTAGGTTCTCTTATGTTTTTAATTTATATTATTGGTTTAAGCAAAGCAGTTAATCTTCGAAGTTTTATGTTTGCTATTGATACAAATTTATTCTTATCAAACAGTAATATTAATGAGCTGTTTTCTGATATGAACAAAGAACTTAAATGCGTATATGAGTGGTTTAAATGTTAAAAAAAATTGACCTTAAACCTTGATAAAACAAAATACATTCTATTTCACCCTATATCTAAAAAATGTTTTTTCCCAACAACCATGCTAAAAAATCTTATTGTTGAACTAGAAATAAAAAAGGAGACTTTTACTAGTTTTCTTGGCATTTATCTTGATGAGAATGTTACATGGAAACCACATATTGACTACATTTGTACAAAGGTTTCTAAAAATATAGGAGTCCTCTATAAGTCAAGAAATTATTTAAACAAAACCATTTTAATCCAACTCTATTACTCATTTATACACAGTTATATTAACTATGCAAATACTGCGTGCCATCATCCTGGTGAATAATAGCTACATTTTGTGCGAGATGACAGAAGTTTGGAACTAGTTTAGTTACATGGTGTTCCAAGGATATTTTGGAGGATAAGTGGCTGTCGAATATTAGATTAATATTAGATATTCAAAAAATTAAATACTAACGCAGCTTAAGTACGTAGCCTTTTAAGAATTAAACGCATCTTAATGTACATAAATTGGTTCTTAATCAGAGGGACAAAGTTAATGGTAGGTTGAACGAGAAGAGATTACAATCAACCATTCATCACCTTGGTCAAACTAGGACCTTAACTTTAAAGCAATAATGCAAGACTATGAGGGAAAATAAGGAAAAAAAAAAAAAAGAAAAAAAAAAAGAAAAAACTATTAACACGATATGACTCATACATAATAAAATTTAATTTTGATGGGGTTCATTTATATAAGAGAAGGGGAACAGAGATTACTCAAGATAAAGTTTCATATGAATTCGTTAATAGCTGTTCAGTTTACATTCACACAACGTCGAATTTAAGAAAACGAATTAAGATGGTTAGGATAATACTGTCATATAATTTATAAATTAAAAAAATTCGTTAGAAAGACGCACAGATTCATAGTGAATCCGTCCAAATGAAAGAATGCTTAAGTTGGATGCGACAACTTATATATATATTGATAATATCAAAATAACGAAAGTCTGGTTAAGTCGGAGGGGCAGAGTCTTCATATCATGAGATATGAAAATAATTACTAAAATTCTTTGCGCAAAAATTCTGCATGCTATTTTTGCTATTTTTCTAAAATATTTGTAATAATAAAGCTCTCAATTAATTGAAGACTAGAGCAGAGTCCTCTTCGTTAGATTCTTCTTCCGCTTTACGCAACCAAGATAAAAAGTCTTTTACCGAACTAATTGTACAGCCTTTTCCATCTGGGAATTCTTTACTTGACTCCCAAGTATATAATGTCTCCTCTGATATAACATCGTTGCTATATAATTCTTGGAATAAAACATGAGCAAGTCCTAAATCGAAAAAAAAAAAAAAAAAAAAAAAAAAAGATCAAGTGGAGATGCAGTGCCGACTATAAAAATAATGAAAATAAATCGCTGCATAGTAAAAACTCACCAATAGGATGATTTAATGACGTTAGAAGCTGCTGTATACCGTACAGCGCAAATAATTCTAATTGCTTATTACCGGCTATGTATTTTAGTAAGATATTTTTACGATTATTTAAGACTTCTTTGCTACAGGTACAATTCTTTAAAGGTCCTAAAGAAATATATCAACTTGAAATATTTCAACCTATTAAATCAATAACTTTACAGAATCGTATTTATTCGTTAATAATTTGCGTTAAACTCAACGTACCATCAATGAGAGTACTTTTGCAAATCATCGATGTAAGGTCCTTTATGAAATATGGATCATTTTTAATATCACCACCTTCATTCTATGAAACAATAGAAATGTAATCAAGCACACCTGCAACTTTGTTGTATTATGAAGTACGACTTTAAGATAACCAACTACACAAATAGTAGTGCGCGTTTTGATTTATGAAATTTACAATTTTAGCTGTATTTTTAAAATTCAATCAAACTTTACAGTTGTAAACTTTTGTAGTAATAAATTCATTTACCTTTAAATTTCGCTTCGAAAAATTGCAAGGAAAAAAAAAAAGAAACAGCGCGTATAAGTTTTCTTTGTGAAGAAATTTTTTTTAAAGTTGGTAAGATTTAAATTGGTGCATGACAAGAACAAATCATAAACGATCAAATTCGTAAGTAATAAACTATTTTTAGTATAGAAAGAAAGTATAAAAATTTTAGAGGAACAAAAAGGAAATAAGCTAAGTAAAGGCTTGCTGGTTAAAAAATTTGTTTGATTTTTTGCAATAGTTTTTGTTTGGTGCTCTAGCAAAGACAGAAAATCGAAAGCACGATTTTCGGCACCTTTTACTCTTTTACTATCGAAAAGGTGAAAATATATTTTAAGGAAGGCGATTTATATATGGTGTATGGAGATGTAAATAACCGAACGACAAAATGTCAAAATTGTTTTGCGAAATTTCCGGCAATTTCGATATTGAAGATGCACCACGTCCTAGTAAGCCCAATGAAGACAAAATAAAGGAATTGATATATGCAAACCGCCAAATAACAACATGTGAGACTGCTAAGAGGAGGTTAAATTAGTCGAATTCGACTGTTGATGATCACGCGAAACGTCTTGGCTAAATTTCAAAACATGACATTTGAGTTTCAGATGTTCTTAAAGAATGAAAATTGCTTAGTCGCATTAAGTTATGATTTGCTTCTCTAACGGCTAGAAAATGATCTGTTTTTCTGACTTCTACCGGACAATACCCACGATTTATCCAGAAGTATACTATATAGGTCAGAATTTATAAATAGAAAAGGTATAGGGGTTCCACCACGCTAATGCGAGACACCTCATATAAGTTTGGTAACTCACTAAAAGCTTTTAGAGTTTGAATAGGCATTCTCCAGATTTGGCATCTTCGGACTATTACTTGTTCCGGCCCTCTAAAAAACGTTTTAACGGGAAGACCTTTATTTCAAATCAGGGCGTCAAATATCACTCTTGCCAGCAAAGATCAGAGGTTTTAAGAGCGTGAAATCAATTTCCGGCCCGAAAGTTGGCAAAAAGTTTTGGACAAAAATGGAAAAAATATAAAATGTTTATATACTAGAAAAAAAATCGTGTTTTATTTTCACCAAGAAAAAGACAAAAAAAAACAAAACAAAACAAAAAAAAACAAAAACGAAATGACTTTCTAAACAACCCAATGTTTCAAAAGAATGATTTATTAAAAAAAAACCTGATTCATAAAGCGTTATATTGTAGTTTTGAGAATTTTATGTTGAAATAAAGATTTAATGCATCGATCAAAGGTTCAAATTTTAAGGCTTTTATTTTCAACCCAATTTATTTCAACTTTATAGAATCGTAATTTTTTTGCTATAAGATTAAAGTAAACCCCTATAAGATATGCTTTTGTTTACAAACATCAGTAAATAATGTATTTTAACACTATAGTTAAAGATTGAAAACTAATTAAGGTGAGTTTCAATATAAAAACCTCTTTTTCTTATTTTAAAAAAAAAATCGCAAATTTCCTAAAATCAAAACGTGCATTACAAAATGTCATAATACTTACAGTCACGATCAAAAGTTTGGAACATTTAAAAAATTTTCATAAAATTTGAAAATTGTGTTTAAATGTTTTTTTTTTAATTGAAAATTTTGAGTATTAATATTATATGCATGCATAATTTGTTATAAACATTTAAATTTGTTTTAGTCATAGTTTGTTGTTATTTTAGCAAAAAATTAAAATGATAATTATGGGAAGAACTAATGAACTAACAACAGAAAAACGTGCTCGGATTGCTATTCTACATGAGCAAGGATTGACACTAACTTCTGTTGCTGCACGTTTTAATGTAACACATAGCTGTATTACAAAAATATTGAAGAGATATCATGAAACTGGTGATTTTAAAAGCAAAGCTAGAACTGGACGACCAAAGGTAACTACTCAAAGGGCAGATAATCGCATGAATCGTTATGCAAAAGCATATCCATTTGCCAGTGCTTCTGAAATTTCATCTGAGGTAGTCCCAAACAATTTCATTTAAAGAGCCATGTTCCAGCAAAAAAAACCTTGCCTTTCTCAAAAAAATATTGGAGACCATATAGCCTTCTGTCAGAAGTACAAGGACTGGTCAGTGGAAGATTGGGAGAGTGTAATATTTAACGACGAATCATTAATCAAACAATTTGGTGGTCATTCTACAAGCGTTAGGCGCCCACCTTGTCAACGATACAACCCCAAATATTTGCTTTTGACTGTAAAACATTGCCCTAAAATCATGATATGGGGTGCCATTACAGCAAATCAAAGTGGCGGTTTATGGTTTATGCCTCCTAACACCACAATAAAAACTTTTGATCATGACTGTATATCTGTCAGTAATAAGTTTTTAAAGAACTGAAAGCTAATAACACAATAACACAATCACTTACTTCAATATAAGATGTTATCTTATCATTTTCACTGTTCTCATTAAGTATGTGCATTAAGCCTTTTAAAACATTGTTTGAATGATTCTTATTACTAGAAGTATTCATTAGGAACTCCATTTTCTATACAAAAACAGATCATTAGTTTATCTAAGAATACTTTGTGCAAGATAAGTTTATAGTAAAGAGATAACAATACTTATGCAAAATATGTTTATAGTAAAGAGATAACAATACTTATGCAAAATATGTTTATAGTAAAAAGATAACAATACTTATGCCAGATATGTTTATAGTAAAGAGATGACAGACTAAAAATTTCTATCTTAAATCTACTTACTTTGTCTTTTACAAAGTTATCTACATTTTCATTATTGTTTAAGAGCATTTCCCATTTAATACTTGATTTTGACCATAACTCACTCACTAAATCTTCTTTCTGAAAATTAAGCAAAAGGAATTTATAGTATGTAAAAATAACTGTACAACAGAAAACAATAAAAAAAACAACAACAAAGACTTACACCAGCAATTTGAACAGCTACTGATAAAGCTTCTGCCATTACATCACCAGCTTTGTTTGGCTTGACTAATGGTTCTAAAGTATCCTTGACTCTATTTAGAGGAAGAGCACCATCATAGACCATAGGACCTATAGTTTCTCCAAGATATTTATAGAAATGTGGGATATCAACAGCATAATCTGGAGCATTCTCTACTATTGCTGCAAGCCTGCATTTTAAATTTAAAATAAATTTATTTATAGAATTTGTGATTAAAAGTACCCTAAAACATGCAACAACATCTTGATGATTTAAATTGTATTAGGTGACTTACCCATTGCACAACTGATCAACAGTTATCACATTTCCACTTATCATGTCATGAAGCAAAGCACCAACAGACTTCCTCTCTTCTGATTTCATTTCTATAACTATTGTAATGGCTTCTTCAACAAATATGTAATGTAGACATGGACACTTAACTTCTTTCAAACAAACTATTGCTTCCTAAAAAGAAAAAGTTTGAGCTTAGCCAAAAAATACACAAAATAAATAATATAAAATACAAAAGTAAATAAAAAAAAGTATATAAAATACATAACTACATAAAAAACAGATCTAAATAAACAGTATAAAATACATGACTAAAATAATGTAAAATAAAAAGAATAAATTCTGATGCAAAATAATTTTTTTGGTGTGAAAACAACTTACATTTATATCTTTTATACTTAAATATTCACTTATAGTAGATTTTGACTTTTTCCTCATTTCTTCTACTGTTATCAAAGGCTCTTGATCAATAGAATTGTCTACTAATTCATTAGGGGTTTGAGCACCAGAACGTGGACTGTCATCATGTTGAGTGCGAGTAGGAGGTTGACTATTATTAGTAGTCATATCTTGGACAGCACGAATTATGGCAAAACGATCATTGCGATCATCACGAACATATTTAGCACTTGAATTCCGTGAAGTATTAGACCCACGACTTCTATTTGCAGAAGAATACTATTGAAACTATCATTGAAAAATGTAACACAGTTGGAATAAACAAATAGGAAACCTACCCTCGTTTACTATCAATACCAGATTGTTGAGCTTGGTCACCAAGAAGATCATATCGATTGGGTCTTTGTTGATCAGGTTCAGCAGATGTGGATGCACCAGAACTACTTCGACTACTACCGCCACTTGCTCCTCTAGACCATGAGTTTTTAAAGCCACCAGGACCAAGAGAAATTTTCTCAGAGTCATGTTTCTAGAATTAATAAAGAATTAACATACCCCAAAATAAAGAAAAATTGTTGGTTAGAGCCTTAAATTATCTTCACTAAAAATGATATACCTTAACTTTAAATTTAGTAACATCAATAGAAGTAGTTGAAATATTTCTAGATTTAGTTGGAATTTTTGTCCATTCGTCACCAGTTGCAGGATTCCCACCTACACCACGCATTGCTGGACTATCACGCCCACCACCTGCAAAAGAGTTTAAAAAAAGAAAAAATCAAAAAAAAAAAAAAAAATTAAAATAAATTATTATAGCACCCAGGGAATATAAGTAGCAGAACTCAAAATACTACTTTTTTTTGGCACCATCATCACTAATCCACTATTTTGGCCTGAATTTAAGTAAATCATTATAATAACGTGTAAGAACAATGACAATTTTAAAGCCACAAAAACATTTTAAAGAATTGTCATTGTTTTCAAAGATAAAAAAGATATCCAGGAACATTTCTGCATACCTAACTCAAAAATGCAATTTTTTGAGTTGTGCCACTGCTATTTTCCTAAGTGCAATAGGAGACTATGAAAAATAATTATACTTACAAAACAAAACAAAACAAAAAAAACAACAAACAAACAAAAAAGATTATTTAAACAAACTAAGTAAATATACTTCTCTGTGAACTTCTTTCTTTAGGTCTCATTTTATCCTGTTGCCTTATTTTTTCCATTTCTTTCTCTTCATCTTTTGCTTCTTTGTGTATTTGATCTATAGTTTTTGGATTGCTGTCATCTCTTCTTGGTACCCAATTACAACTGCGAAGATCAATTATATCTTTTATTGCAAACTTAATTCTGGTTGATATCTTTTTACGATCAATAATTTTGCTCATTTGAGTAAAATACTGGTCAACCCGAGGCTGAAAAGAAAATATTCTTAAGTATACTTATTAAAAACCTTTAAAAAGGCATAAAATAAGAAAAAGATAAACAGCCCCACCTTAGCTTTTGGATGATCTAAATCTTTTCCAATAGTAGCAAGAAGCTTGCATAAACATTCTAATTGATCTTCTGCAGACTCTAACTTTTCACACTTAAGAAGCTTAATAACACAGTCATGCATGATGGTCTCTGAAATCATCTAAATTGGGATACCAATTTTTCAGAATAGATAAATTTTATTTAAATTTAGGTATAACATGTTTTAACATGAAATAAATGTCTTTGTTGACATTTTAAAAATAAATTGCACATCTTCATGCACCATTTAAGGATATGGATTTTAAACTATTTAAAGTTAAAAAAAAAAAAAGGAAATTTTGTTTATTGTTAATGACTAAAGAAGATCAGATTGTTTTCAATGGATTCAGAAATAACCAACTTTGAATAAGAACCTACAACCTAAAATGGTAGTCTTATACTACAATTAGCATGTATAGTTATGTAACAGCCAAACTGACCTTCAGTTTGAATAACTCTCCAATAAAACGTATATTTCCAAGCATTCGTCTTCGATTCATAATTTCACGCTGGTCTAACTCAGCTTTCCACAGTTTTGACTCAGCATCCTTAAAATATAATAATAAATCAATTATGTAAGGCTAAATATAATTTAAAGCTCATTCATTAAACTGATCTAAAAAAAAATTCACATCAAAAATAAAATTTGTAGCAAGTTATTATACAAAATTTTAAAAAAATATACTTGGATTACAATTGTTTGCTTATAGTTACAGATTGTGTCACGAAAAATGACAATTGCCATGAAATTAAGTCACTTACCAGAAAAAAACCTATTGCTCTAAATTTTTTTACTTTGTATACAATCAAAAACTTATTATAAATTAGTCAAAATTAATTTTATTGCCCAATATAAAGTTTTTAAAAATGGAAGCCAAAAATAAAACAAAGCATGTTGCTTTGATTTATACAGAAATACCATTTCCACAAATGAAGGAAGTTGGGAACATCCCTGAGCACAATCTTCAATGACAGTTTAAAAGGACATATTAAAAGTAAGCAAGGGTGAAGAAGGAAGCCTTCAGATGTTACAGAGTCTAGTCAGTGATATTAAAAGCCAGGTTGACAGGAGACCCATTAGGAAAATGAGAAGGATGGCAAAAGACCTCAATGTTCTGAAGCAACAAGTTTTGAAGACTCATCTTTTCTTGGATTGTTGCCACATTCCCCAACCCACAAGAAGATGGCATTCTCTGCCACACTACTAAGACTGTAAACCTGGATATAAAGGATTTTACTTTATCATTAAACAAATGCTGATGCTTAGTAAATTGAGAACCGATAGAGATTTCGACTAAACTTTTGTTTCCATATAAAAGAAAATTTATTCTTAGACATACTGCAAAAATATTACACTAAAACATAATTTTATTAATACCTTATTGACTAAGTCTACTCTGGAAGAAATGGGATCTGTTTAAACAAACAATTTCTCTTTTGGCACAACAAATACCAATATTAGGTGAAAATCAATACATGTACACCAATAGAAAAATGCAGAAATTATACATCAAGATACCTTATTAAACTATGTGTAACTTGGCTTGAAGGAGAGACTCCAGGATTTACATTCCATGTTTTTATGGCATCATATCATGTCTATTTATGGGTAAAGCCATTTATTTCTTTAATTTTACTTTTATAACTCCCTAAAACTGCTCACTATCTACTTAACTTAGAAGAGATTAGAAAATATGAACAAATAGTTTATCTTACTGAGATATTCTATCAAACTCAATTAGTTTATTAATTCACCAATAGTAAGCTCTCTGCTGATGCAAGAATCACAGGTCATAAAGGATATGATACAATATAAAATATTCTATCAAAAACCTAGTAAGAAAACACTGTTGTCTTTACACAGGAATTTGTGGTAACTATGCAAAAGATTATTGCTATTTAATTAACTAATGAAGACCTTGAGGATAACAAAGCAGAAGCCATAACTAGAGCTTTAGGCCTAACAGATAGGCCTGGCAACTAAACGATCTTTCAAGAGAGGCACATAATGGACATCCTAGACAAGACACACAGATGAAAATAATTTTATTCATCAGCTCTTATGTAACTGAAAACTTTAAAAGTTTTGTAAAGTATTCTCATCTATATATCTTTAGACAAACAAATATATGTGTACATTTAACTCATTTAATGATTGACAATGAAAGATCAGTACTGAGTTGCCACTGTAAGAGTTGAATAAATTTATTAAACATTCAAATGATTCACTAATTGAAGAGAGCTTTATATGGAAATAGGTAATTAATAATTAGTGCATGATTGATAATGACAGTGAATGTCGAAAAAAGTCTTGTTACTCCAATAGTGTACACCTGTGTTGTTTGCCAACTGGTTCTCACATTTCATTTACCATCTGAAATCAATTGGGTTAAGCTTCAACTCATCTGACCATAATATTGGTCTCCACCTTCCTCCAATTTAAGTGAGCCTATGTGAACCCTAAACATTACTTTTGGTTCTTTGCCAATATGAGTGGCTTTTTTACTGCACAATAACTATACAACCCTGGACCAACTAAATGTTGCCTTATGGTATTTTCTGAAATATTGTAAGGCAACATTTAGTTGTAACATCCATTATGTGCCTCTCTTGAAAGATCATTTAGTTGCTAGGCCTATCTGTTAGGCCTAAAGCTCTAGTTATGGTTTCTGCTTTGTTATCCTCAAGGTCTTGAGAAGAAGATGGAACAAAAGCTCTAGCTATGGCTTCTGCTTTGTTATCCTCAAGGTCTTGAGAAGAGGATGGAACAGAAATCAATTTTAAACTTTGTGCAACTACTTTTAAATTAAATTTTTTAATGCACTTGCTAATAAACGTTTACTTACAGTATCAAATGTTTTATTTTTGTCTTCTTCCAACAGCTTTTCATCTGAACTGTCTTTATCAAACTCTTTCTGACACTTGTTTAAAAGAATTCTTCTAAATGTAATTGTACCATTTGGTGTAGAACTATCTGTCATGGGTTGCTTAAACTAAAGTGGCAGAAAAAACTATGCATCATCATCATCATCATCATCATCATCATCATCATCATCATCATCATCATCATCATCATCATCATCATCATCATCATCATCATCATCATCATCATCATCATCATCATCATCATCATCATCATCATCATCATCATCATCATCATCATCATCATCATCATCATCATCATCATCATCATCATCATCATCATCATCATCATCATCATCATCATCATATAAAAATATATATGCATCTAATTATAAAAAATATAAAAGGAGTTAAAATCCAACAGAAGTTCAGTAACATAACAAGAATATCATTAAATATCCTACGATTATCAATTTAAAGTGTATTAATGCAATCAAATAACAACAGCACCTCAGGTTACTGTTGTTATTCTAATATTCAATTCCCTATTAAGGAAATGTTGATATTTTATTCCCTATTTTGGAAATGTTGACAAATCTAAAAACTAAGTATTAAAAATATGCAACTAACTTACAGAATCAGTTAAACGATGACATAAATTTGCGTATGCCACACTAAATACAGGTTCACTAACAGCTTTCTCAAATATAAGGTCAATAGCTATTTCCAACTTTTCTTTAGTATCAATTTTCAATTCTTTCATTTTTTCAAGAAGTGAAATAAATTTTTGAGGCGTCAGTTTATTCAATATTCCTCTTATACTTCTAGCAAGTTCCTAAACAATCAAAGAAAAGGCTATCTTAGAAAAGCCATTAACGAACTAAAAGGTTCTCAAAATTTACACTATTATATTTCAGTGCGAGGATGTGTATATATATAATTATTAAATTGACTCAAAACTAAATTATAAACAAAAACAACGTGAAACAACTATTTTACATAATCAGTGTGTCCCATAAGTCACTACAAAAACTAAACCTATGTAATATACAAATATATATTCTGGTGAACCAATTATACTTTATCTTCATTACTATTGCTTAGGGTTTTTATATAAACTAAATTTTACATATCAGTGCACCATCAATTGGAATCAGAAAATTGTGCAAAAAAGAAAGATTTTGCAACATGTTTTTTGGAAAAAGTTGGATAATCTAGATAAAGTATGTGAACAGATGAAGCAATACCTCGGTGGAAATACCTAGACGGAACTGTTTACACATAGAACACTTTCATTTGGAGTGACAAAAATTATCTCAGTAGTGCCAAAAAGTCACCTAATTCACCAGTTGTGCATGTGGATAGGTTTTTCTGGTTAAATTATCATTGCATCATTTTTCATCAATGGTGACAACTGTCTGCATTTGTTACAACATGTGATTCCATACTTGAGAGCCCATCAAAAATAAGCATTATTATTATACCAACAGCAGATGGGACACTGCATATAAGGAGATAGTGCAACAATTTCTAACAGAGACTTTCACAAAAATATTAGCTTTTTTTTCTTTCACAATTTCTGGTATTGGGGCACTCTAAAACAGTTCTTGTATGCGCTCAGACCACCTTTAACACTTGAAAATTTAAAGGCTCAAATATCAAATGCTGCCCAGCAAATAACTACTGACAATATTGGATCAGTGTTTTTGATTTACTGATTCCCTTCAATTAATACTGAAAAGTGATGGCAGTCATTGAATGATATCTACAAACCCAATTCCTATGACATTATTCAAATTTGTTTGACTAAAAAAATATTTGGAAAACAAAATTGATTTGTTTTTGTAGTAACTCAAGGGACACATGGTATTTAAACAATCAGTATGTATTGATTATGCTCCCAAAAATGTAAAACACCAATGTAATTAGAATACTATCATAATCTCACATTAAATAAAAAAAACAAATTAAAAAATCTAAACTTAAAAAAAAAAAAAAATCTCCTGATCAAAATTTTGGTTCATCACAGTAATAATTTGAACTAAAAAATTCAGCTGAAACCGAACAAGTAGAAAGTTGCCAAAAACTGATACAGAATTCAAGAGTTTCTGTTCAATATAAATCAGAGGTTAATATTGCTGACAAAGCTTTTTTAGAACTTAAGTACTTACATCTCTTTCTTTTTCTTCTTCAGATAAATCTTTAATTAGTTCTGCAGGTCTAACCCATGCATTTTCTGATTTATGCAGCTCAATTTTTTCAAACTGAGGTATATTGATCTTTTTCTGCTGTCCACTGCTAGTAGCTCCAGAACTTCCACCTCCTGGTCCTGTTCCTCTCCTCTCTCTCTCTGTCTTAGACCTTGAACCACCTGATGAACGCCCTCCACTGACTTTCATATAACCAGGTATAAAATCATTAGTGGTTAATCTCTGCCCTGGTACCAGAGCTTTAGTAGGAGCATGTGCTTCATTTAGAACTATATCTATGTCAGGAAGTCCCAGAGGCTTAGAAGTACATATTGGAGCAAATTGAAATTGAAGTAAGAAGTCACGATTATATTGACGTTTTTCATTTTCAATATCCGCTGTGTCTTGAATATCTTAAGAAAATAAAAAAAAAAATTAAAACAAATCTTATAAACTTAAAGTGATTGATCTTCATCGTATCAAGCAAACATCTTGATACGACGAAGATCGATCACTTTAAGTTTATAATATATTCAATTTTAATGATTTGAAACTTATTAAATTTCAATCATTTGTTTGATTTATTCAAACTTAAACAGTTTTACCATTACCTTCAGACTTTAATACTTTTGTTTCTACTTTTCGTGGTAAGTCTTCCTCATCTTCATTATTGATTATATCACAATCAATGATCTGGTGTAAAATGACAAAATTAAATAATGTAATTGATTATAGTAGGAAAAACAAATAATAAAACAGATTTAGATAAAATTAAAAACATTTTTAAGTAAAACATTATGAGTACATAAACAATAAATTGTCAATACACTAATGGGAGTTACAATTTGAATTCAATTGATGTCAAAGTAATAAACTAATAATTTATCAACCCTTTAACTACCGCTAAATAAATTGTGTCGACTATTTCCGGCACTTGAAAATAAAAATATTATCATGCCGTATTATTTCGGCAGTGGTACATAGACTTTCTTATGATATTGTTTTTATTATTTTAACTGTAAAAATTGTGTTCCATTTTTAAATTGTAAAAAATTTAAAAAATAAAATATTTTAAGTTAGTTGTTATTATTTAGTTGAACTAGTTAAGTCCATATAACTATGTAACTTTATATTATTTTAATAAAAAATACTAAATGTCTTTTCTTATTTTATTATATTTGCGACCTTTTTTTACATTAAAAAAATAGTAATGTTATTTTGCTGATTTTACAGAAAATTTAACCGGTAAATTTTAGAGTGTAAATAATTTTTTATTTTCAGCCATTTTTGGTAGTTAAAGGGTTAAACAAATCTAGTATGAAACAATTCCAAATATAGTATATTTTTTTGCATGAAGCACAGTTACTTTTATTCCTGAAAAATTAAGTACTACCTTGTTTTCCCAAGTAAGTTCTTCTGGTTGCACTTCTAAATCTTTCTTAACTTCCTTTATAGTTTCAGGTATTTCTTCAACTTTAGGCTTGTCAACAAATGCACTAAGTATGTCATCTCCAACCTCCTTAGTGTCATAAGACTTGTAAGACTTCTTTTTCTTTTTATGCTGAGCTAATATGAGAAGAACTCTCAACAGGATTATAAGAAAATTGTATTAAACATTTTACATCAAAAAGAAAAAGATTAAAGAGTACGAGGATGTTAAATAAGACTTTTAAAAATTTTATGTTGCTTCTTACAAGGTGCTCCAACCTTGATATTACTATACATCTTTTTTTAATTTTAGGATTGCATCACTCCATCAACACCAACTTTGAGATTCGTTTTAGAACAATTTTTTTAGTCAAGTTGTGGGTAAACATGAAAATCAGAATTTTTATGCGTTTCGTCCAGTAGAATGAAATTTAAATGCAATCTTAACCATCATTTGATTCATTACTGAAGCAACAAAGAATAAAAAATCACAAAAAACAAATTTTCATCACTTTTATGCCTTAGATAATATAATAATGATAATATAATAATGATAATATAATAATGATAATATAATAATGATAATATAGTTTATTAGACTATTGTATAATGGTATAAAAAAATTCATTAGGCTTTATCAAAATTTTTGTGTACAAAGTTGATCAATTATTCAGACTTAGTTAAACTTGAGCTGACAAATTGACTTTTTGTTCAACAAGATTTGACAAGACACCACCAAAAAGCCTAGGCCTGTGCATCATATCAGATTTAAGAAAAAAAAATCAAAAAAATTTAAGGACATGGCATTCTCACGGCTACATTTTGCTAAGGGCTGAAACTCCCACCATTACTCAGGTTATTTTCTTAATGTAATTTTGTAATTATTTCAGTTAAGAAAAATGAAAGTAATAGCACTTTTTCTATTTCTATACAACTTCTTAAGATATTTAAGATCTCAAAGTATCTGAGTAGGTAAAATCTGTGATTGAGTCACTAAAAATACACAACTGTTGCATAGATCCTACTACTGTATTATTTTCTTTTAATAAGAACTGAAGAGAACTGATCATACAAATATTTGAACTTTTGAATCATTATAAGAATAACTGTAGTAGTCCAATCATAAAATAAACAAAAAATTGTTTAGTAATATCAAGTTTGAGAAACCTTACAAGAAGCAATTACAAGATTAAATTTTGAAAAATTTTTTTTTTGAATACCCTAATGAGTGTGTTCATCATTAATAAAAACGAGATATTGTTGAATAAAAATAGTTAAAATAAAATAGCTACCTGCTTTCAATGTGCTGGAGAGCTTCACATCTTCTATTAGAGATGTTTGATCAACTAAAATTTCAGGTACAGTTTCGACTACGGTTTCATCAACAGAATCAATTATTTCTTCACCCATCATATTTGCTTTTGAATCTTCAACATGAAGAGTATCATAGCTTTCTTCTGATACAGCTTCAGCTATATTCACTTCATTTGCTAAATCAGCAGGCTCATCCTTGCGAATGATAGAACCTCCACCAGCTTCTTCATCTTCAACTTGACTAGGTACAGTGTTAGCAAATTCAATCTTGTCTAACACTTGTGATGAGAGACTTTCTTGATTTTCTTTTAGAAACTCTTCATCTTTTTTTTTTTCAGCTCTTGCTAATACCTAAATGCAAATGGTAGCAATTAGCAACATGTGAAAAATACAAAATCACTTACATTTATTCTAGCTGGTTTTTTATCTTATCAAGAAAGAACAATCAAATTCTTGTTGCTACAATTTCTAAAACTTCTCTGAATTAAAAATTTTTGAGCAAAAAGCAAAAAGTCCTAACAAATAATCATTTAGGAATGATTGACTGTTTCAAGAAAAAAAGGCTTGCAAGTTTATTGATGCATAATAAGAAGTTATACATAAGAAAGGTTTATATTATCTAACGCATTTCACAAATACCTTTTAAAGAAATAAATAATTCAATAATAACCTGAGCTGCAAATATAGCATTAATTTGCAGCTTATTTTCATTGGATTTCTCAGCTGCTGGTGTATGAACACCAGCACTTGTTCCTGCAAAAGTGGGGTGCTGGTGTACTTTTTCAGGTTCTTTTTTGGTAGGTATAATTGGGATATTTTCACCAGTTTTTGGATTGGTTAGTATAATTGGAGTTTTCTTTGGCTGCACTTCTACTGACGGCTGTATTTGCTGCGCCTGCTGTGGAGAAATGTGTTGAGACATTTGAGTTTGTGAATAACGAGATGAGTGTGGTTGAGCTTGAGCGGATAACACAACATTTGGATAGCCTAAAAATATTTTAAAAATTACATCTTAATTGGTTACCAGATTCATTGTAAAAAGTATGAAAAACGTTCATTTGTTAAACTATATGATGAAATATTGTCAGATTACTTGTTAAATATTATCAAATATTTCAAAAAGATTTTCCAAATGTTTTAGGCCAACATTAATTGGGAACTCCTTTTTTAATAAATGATTTTTTTCATCGAAAATCCTAGTTTAAAAATCATGAAACAATTAGAATTGGAAAAAATCAAAAAAAGTAAAAAAAGTCAAAATTGGCAAAAAAACAATAACCATCATATAAACTAGTATTTGAAGTATCCCAAATGTTCTTTTTTGCAAGCTATGCATCTCTTTTCATCTCTATTGCATCAATTTAAAAATATTGTTGCAAATTTTGGTTGGAATTTTCTTCCTAATGATATTTAGTTCTTGTTTAAAGTTATTTACAGAACTTATTCAGTCTTTGACAAATAAAATGACTAGTTAATAGCATAAAATATATTTCATTTCATTTCATCTAAGCTTTGACTTGTGAGCTGATATCTTGTTGAAACTGACACCACTCATTTTTGCTCAATCATCATGTCCTCTGACGGAAACATGCAGTTTTATACCATTTCTATGTAGGTGCTGGTTGATTTGACCTGTATAGATATTACACAAATCTACATAAAAATTAAAGCAAACCCTTTGTTGTATCATCTTGCAACCTTGGTACAACAAAGTAATTGCTATACCTTTCAGATTTTAACAATTAATTCTTTCATCTTTTAACAATTAATTCTTCTAAGTTAGTTTCACTACTGAGAAATACTTGCTTTCACTTATCCATAAACCAAGCAATTTTCACCTTACATCACCACCAATCTTGAGAAACCATCTCTGGCTTAGGCTTGCATACTAAAGTTGCAAGTTTTTGTTAGAGCCAGAGCCAAAAAATACGACAGCTCTGACTCTAAAAAGTTTTTGAAAAAGGCAGAGAATTGTTTTTACAGAAAAATAAGCCAAAGTTTTGAGTTGCCAAATTCGTTTGATTGTTTTTTTTTATGTTTAAAATTTTACTTTATAATTTCAAAGTTTGGTTGACTTGAACTACACTCAAAGTAATATTTTCTGCATTATACTATCTCTGTACTAAAAATTGCAAGTAACAAGTATAAGGAGCCAGGAGCTGAGCTACAAAAAAGAAACTGTGGCTTCTCCAGCCAACTCTCTGGATAACGTTAGTTTTCTTTTGTCTTCACAAACACCAACTTTTTTCCAAAGTAAAATCTTCCCAACAGTATTTTATATAGTATAAGACTGTTCTTGTGATATGTTGCTTTTTTATTTCTACCTCCCAGATAATGGATTCCAGATAATGATATTCTTTGGATGAGATAACTCAAACTCCTGTTTTCTACGTGCAATTTGAGCAACTGGGTTTCTTGAATTTTTTTATTGACTGTTTTAAGTGTTACAAATAGTTTTCAAATGGGAAAGCTGATATGCTATTTAAAGAACACTTCATATTAACTGCATCTTCCTGTAAATGAGTTAAACTGTGAACATTGTACAGATAATGGATATTGGATAATGTTGGATGCTACCTATTGTTTAAAATAAATTCAGTGTTGACTTACAAATCTTGAAAATTAATAATCTACTTGCTACACCCCTGATCTTTGAGCCATTTTCATGTCAATAAACTGCCATTTTGTTGTTTCACTGTGTTATTAAGTATGTATCTAAATTCTAGATCTTCTCAAAGTTTTAAAAATAAAATCTTAAATAATCATGCAGGATTTTTTAGTAAAATGACCAGACCTAAATTAACTATTAAAATTATGAATAGCAGTTATAACACTTTCTGGTGTGTTTTTTCATATACTTTTAATGAAACTGAACTAATAAAAAAAATGAAAGAAATAAAAAAAAGCGAAAAAAATATTTTTCTAGCCATAAAATTAAAAAGAGTTTGTTTTTGATTAGTTAGTTTTTTATGATGTTTTGAAAACCAATATATATCAGACATGTTTATAAAATACTATTAAAAAAAGTAGAAAAAACTTTATTGAATATATTCTTTATAGTATTGAAACTATATCTATTCTTTTTTTTTTTTTTTTTTTTTTTTTTTTTTTTTTTAGTTTTTCACCACTATTAATAGATGTGTAAGTTTAGCAGCATTAACAGGAAGCCTTACAGTGGAAAAATAAGACAAGTTAGACCCTCTTTATAAGGGTTGTCCAATTTGTCAAACTCCAGATAGGAGCATGAGGAGTATGGATTGATAGCTGAAGCTGTTGGAGCATATGGTCAGGGAGAAAAAGGTAATTCAAGGGTTTGAACAAGAAACATTTCATTACTGAGGCTAACAAATAGAAGAGATTGAAAAGAAATAAGAAAATTTTATGCTACCTGAAGAAAGAACAATTCTCTACTCTGACAAAAAAAAAAACTCTTCAGAATTGATCTGGTGTCAAACAATCAAACAGATTACTAAATGAGCCTCCTGAAGGTCAGTGAGGTACTTGAGAATGTTAAATACAAGTTCCAGATCAAACATCCTGCATCTGTGATGATCTTTGGCCTCATTGCCTCTGATGAAAAAAACATCCAGTGTTCATTAAGGCCAGAACTTTGTCAAACCTTGGATAGTCTAATTCCACTGCAAAAGACAACTTGATTTCCCAGCAAGATGGCACTCTGTCATATCACAGAAAATATAGAGATGGCTGAAAGACACAGTGGGAGATTTCTGGCCCAAGGTGTGGCCACCCTCACCCCCAGATCTGAATCTTGATTCCAGCATTTCAGCAGATTTTGAGAGCTAGAACTGCAGCAGACGTTACAACAGTATCAAAGCCCTGAAGGTTTCCATCACTAGAGAGTGGAAATAAAAGTCGACGGAGTACATCAGGAAGACGTACAGCATGTTCAGACCAAGAAATAAAGAAGTCATTGTTACAATCACTCACATATTGAATAGTTCCTTTATAATATGCATTTTAAGTGTTATGTAAAATATATTTGTATTCCCAATTACTTGTTCTTAATTTGGATAAGGCTGTAGTTTGGATCACTCAAAATACAAACTTTATGGTCACATAAAGTATGTTTAAAACTGAAAAACATCTGTTTGTTACTTCCTTCTTGACAGTCTGAAAAAAGACAAGGACTGTTATACTTCATGATGAATATCGAGGTTGATAACAGAAAAAACCGAATTATGATTTGCAGGCAGCCTTCAGAAAAATATAATCTCGATTGTATAGTTCAAAGAACAAAACAAGGTAGCGGGTTGGTTGGAATATGGTGCTGCATGACATTATGATCTTGGTAGGTTTAAATTAATTGATGGTTGACTCAACTCTATTTATTAAGTCAATATTTTAAATAACAACTTGTTACCGTGAATTGATGCACTCGAACAAAGCTATCCGTTCATTTTTCAACAAAACAATTCACCATGTCACAGGGCTAAAATTGTCTCTGAATGGTTCGAAAGTAAAAATATTGAGTGTCAAACTTGGCCACCAAATAGCCCAGATCTAAATTGCATTGAAAATCTTTGGAGTTGGCTTGATAAAGAGATTGCCAAGAAAGCACCAAGGAGCCTTGAGGAATTCCACAATATTTTACCAGCAATACTTAGAAATGTTTCCAAACATATTTTAGAGACTTTAATAGACTCAATGCCAAATCATATGAGTGCTTAAAAATTCATGGTAGAATTATGCGGTATTAGGTAAAAAATTACCACTTTTTGTTCTGTGGTTCTTAACTTTTTTACAATTTTTTTTTTAAAATAAAAATTACCTATAAAACTTTAAATACATTTTTTTTATTTGTATAAAAGTTTTTATCATTTTTTTTTGTTTTTTTTTGTTTTGTTTTGTTTGCCTATTTTGTAAAATCGATTATTTTTTTACCAGAAAAATATATTCAGTTAAATAAAAATTTAAAAATAAAAATAAATTATGATTTGTTTTTTTGGTGGTTCTTAACTTTTTCACAATACTGTTAAACAGAATTTTTTCTGAAGACTAATGCAAGCATTAAAGAAAGTAAAAAAAAAAATAAATAAACAAGATCAAAATAATCAGGTCATAATAAATGAGAACTTAAATGCTAAGGAAAAATAGTCAAAACAGGACAGTTTGCAAAAAGTGTTTCTAATTATTATTGTTTGTTACAACTAAACCTTACCTAGTATTTAAACTTTCACATGTTTATCCTCAAATTTATTATTTGCAAGTTATATAAATAACTAGCCGTTATAATATTTTCATTTAGTAGAGATAGTAAAACAGCATTTTCAGCTTGGTTGTTTATATAATCAGTTGCTCTATATTTACTGCTGTTGTTACTGGCATTGCTGTCAATGTAATTAGCACCAAAATTGCAGCTAGCTTTTTTAGTAATAATGGCACCTTCCATTATTCCTGCTGATTAGTTATTTATATTTGTCTACACAATTCAGGATTTTTTTGGACTGGTTGCATTTTGCATTATTGGTTGAATTATTTGATAATAAAATTAAAGTGCAAAGTTTTCTTTGTAAAAATTTTAAAAATATTTGTTGCACCCAATTTCATCAAAATTTTTGTTTAAAGACTATAGAAATTTAATAACAAAGCTATCACAAAAAAAAATAAATATATATATCAAAAAAAATCTCAGTGTTTGAAAATGAAATTGGGTGCAACATTTTTTAAAGAAATGCAAAGAAAAAAATATTTTGTGAATTTCAAATTTACAAAACTTACATTTTGTTACATATAAAAATAAAGAAATTTTTTTACTTTATCCATACAAGCTAGCCACATCCTAATGTAATTTAAATTCTTTCAGCTACTAAAAGCAACTCAAAGACAGTACCTTGAACTACGTACATCGGTTGGTAAGTGGCACGTTGTTGATAAGGCATATTTTGATATGTTGAATAGCTTGCATGTTGGTTACCATTTTGCATGTATTGTTGTGCCATAGTGTAGTTTGAATATCCTGTTGATACATCTGAATTCTAAAAATATCCCAAGATCCAATCAAGTATCAATTTATCTTAGCTATAACTCATTTAAATTTATATAACTTAACAATAACATTGTTATAATCATGGCCTAATCTTCTAATGATAACTGAAATGGATTAAAATTCTTATCTATCATTCAACTTTCCATGAATGGTCTAGTTCTAATTCTACAGCAGGTCTAGACTGTTTTCTTGCAAGCTTATATTTCTTATACTTACAAAGCTATATATGTTATGTTTCTTATTTCAAGCAAAATCTTTTATCATGCTACTTACACCAATGAAGACTCAATGGAGCTTTTCTAACAGGAATTTTAGCACTTATTGCATAAGCCTCTTGATGATAAAAAAAAAGGTGAATAAAAACAAATAAAATGATGAGTAAAAAGGTGAAGATTGATACATCAAGATGTTTACTACCTTAATGTAAACCTATATGCTAGTCATTGCATTATTATTTTTTTTTTTTTCTTCTGATGAACCACATTTGACAAAAACTACCAGTAACTGTCTATTGCATTCTAGCTCTGCATGTACAAGATACATGTGGAATAATGATACCTAATTATATCAGTGTACAAATATTAAATGCACATATTTATTAAGTGTAATACCCTAAGGTATCATTGAAAATGGTCTTAAGCTATTGTCCATTAGCTTTGGTACTTATACTTCTTACTTCATTGTAAACTTTTAAGTATATAGCACTCTTTACAATCATTTAATCATTACTACAATATAAATCTTAGTTATAAAATAAAATTTCCTACAAAGTTACTGACCGACAAATAAGCATTGGGTATAAATGGCGGAGCAGGACTGTATTGACTCATATGTGAGGCTGATAAGTTAATTGCACGCATCTGTTGAGGTTGACTTGTAATGTTTGGATTATACATAGGTGTACCTGTCCCTGAGATATTGTTTTGAAGACCTGGCTGCAAAGTGTAGACTAACTAAAATGATAATAAAAAACATCAAAAAATTTGTAACCAGCTGAACTAATACTAGTAAACACTAGCATAGTTTACTTTAACAAAAGCATATTCTTTTATAAGATTTTTTTTTTTGTTTCTTTATGTTCGAGAACCACACTATCAATAAAATGGTTCTCGCCACAGGCTCAAAATATAACTAGAGGGGCATGCACAAAACAGCACACAAGAGATGAAGAAATTACCAAAAATTAAAACAAACTTTTTGAACCAATGATTTATGGAACTTTTCAAATATGAATAATTAAATCAGGTATTTTAAGAAACCAGAACAATATTGAAATTTTAGAAATTATTTTGATAATTTTAAAATATCACCAAAGTTCTGGTTTCTCAAAAGATATATATATTTTTTAGAGTTCTTACTTTATGTTATTGGCTAGAAAAATAATCTTTTTTATAACCATTCATCCATATGAAATATAACCAAATTCCTTAAAGAAATAAATTCTTACAACAGACTTATAAAATCAGAGATATAAGTACAAAGCTTAGATACAAATATGAAGTTTGAAACTATCCCAGATTGTCAAAGAAATTAAAATAAGGTATAAAACAGTATTGAAAATTAGGCAATACTTAACAAAATTTGAATGGAAATAGTTGATGGCCAAGCAAAAATTTACAAAAAGTGATCAACTAGTTAATTGAAATAATTTATTACCTGTTGTTTTTGATGTTAAAACTTTTGGGTTTAGTTTTGATCAGTACTTTAGTGACTTAATTTTGATCAGTTAGTTAAATAGACTTACAAAAAAACTTGGGTCATTAATGAATGAGGTTTGATTTTTGCTGGCAAAACTAAATTCTTGCTCCAAAATTGCAAAATTAAAGTGGCAGCAAAATTAAATTACTAATTAAAAAAAAAAATAAAAAAATAAAAAAAAATAGTGAGGCTAACTATGTGGTTTTAACATTTAACTAAATCTTAAAACCACAGAGATAGACTCACTAACAACAAGTAAAAAAAATACTATTAACAGCTATAAATATTAAGCCAGGTTTAAGAGTCGAATACTGTCAATTTTGTAAATAAAGAATTAAAGTGTTTTAAATATAGTATTAAAAACTTAGATAAAAAGTTTGACTTTGCTTTTTTTTAGAAGCCAATCTTACCTCCAACAGAACACATAGAAATTTAGAAAAGCTTAATGGAAAAAATGCAACAAAACAACCATTCTTTAAAGTGCTAGAAACTCCTAAACTCAACGCTCCAATGAACACCCAAACCCAATGCCCAATATATTCCAGCTCCTTGTCTGACAAAGAAGAGAAAGTAGAAACATCTCGAAGTTTGTTAAAGCAAAACCGACCGAGAAAAATAAGTGAACATCTTGAAAACATAAACGAGTGACAACTATTGTAATAGTTCAATCTTTCATCATTTAAAAGATAAAGTTTTGGTTTAAAACTTTTATATTTTTACTTATATAATTTTTAGCTTTACATATATATTTTTTGATACCAAACTTTTTGTTTATAGCATTATTTAGATGCAAAAGAAACAAAATCTGCAAAAAGCGTTCTATCTTTTTATTCACTTACTCTTACTATATCTAATATGTTTAATACACTTACAAAGTTTGCTGAATAGAAAATAAATTCAGCTCATTATTAAAGATCAGAAAGAGTTCATTCTGTCCAAAAGATTCACTTCTATGAGCTAAGTGTTACTGTCACAAGTATTGAACAAAGTTATGTAATTTAGCAAAATTTTGAAATTATTTTTAAATAGGCTCTTTAAAGGTGTTAGTCAAAATATTTAATTTTTACAGGAATCTACAGTTAGTGAATTTTGTAAGCCACAACAAAATCTATGTTTATATGACAGAAATTTGTTAAAACAAGTTCTATTAAGCATATGATATAATATCCACAATCAGAAAGTTTTTTAGTGGTTTTTGCATAACTTATGTAATGAAATATTAAACAAGGGGAATTTTTAATTTTGATTAAAACTTAAATTTCCAAATTATTGATTATTATTGTTGCTGCTGACCATCTCTAGCACAGGACACATTGTGTGACAAAGTATCCTGTGATAGATATTTTTTATCCCATATATCAACAATGCATTATGTTTGCATCAATTTATTTCCAATTAAGTCAATGAAATTTGTACAAAAGTGAGTTTAAACACCTCAGTAAACAGCACAATTCTTACCAGAAATTAGTCATTTATAATGTATCATTTGTTTGTAAATCAGTTTCTTTAAGACTAATATATTTCAGTAATAAGAACTATATATATTAGTAAATAAGCTACAGATGCTTTAAGTCATTTAGAATGAGTCAAAGAAGTGACAGATATATATACCATATGGATTTTTAAATCTAGTTGACTAGTATATTAAGTTGACTAGTATATCAGACAACTAATACACTGAGTTCAGATTCATTTTTTAATTATAACTTTTTATTGAAATTTTTAAAGTTAAAACTAAAAAATCTACATAAACTATTTTAGTAAGTTAACTGTAAAAAGTATTCATTATTTTAGTAAGTTAACTGTAAAAAGTATTCATTATTTTAGTGAGTTAACTGTAAAAAGTATTCATTATTTTAGTGAGTTAACTGTAAAAAGTATTCATTATTTTACAGTTAAATTACTAAAATAGTTTAAGTAGAAATAATTTGGTAAAATATATTAGGCCATCTAAGCTAATACTTAAAAGAGCTTTGAATAAAGTTGTAGTTAAGCATATTAAAAAAAAGTAAAGAAGTATCTTCTTAATATTAATTAAAATCTCTTCAAATGAAAATGCTGGTTTCCATATAATAGTCTCCTTTTTTGAGACATTTCTTTCAATAAATTTTAATTAAAAACAGTTGTTTCTTTTATGAAGAATTCCATTTTGAAATAACTATACCAATTTTACAGTGCCAAAGTTGGGCAAATTTTACGTCTTTACAGTTAAATAAAATACATTTTATGATTCAATATCTTAAATATATTTGTCATGATTTAAAACATTTATTAGTTAAAGTGAGCTAGATCATATACTTTCTATATCATTAAAGTGATTTGTCAGTTACTAAATCAAAAAAGAATTCGATTCTTACATTTCCAAAAGTTACATATTTTCCAATTTTTTAAATATAACTTCTTAAATATAAATGTAACTTCTGACTACTTATTAATTTTAAATACAGAAATTACTACAGAATTTGATACTCAAAGTTGGGTTACATTAGTAAACTTCATTTTTAAATGTGAAGATCAGTCTAATTAAATTTTTAATTTGATTAGTAGATACATTTCAATATCTAATAAAATCATGAAGACAACCAAAATATCATCTTCTTAGAAAAAGGATGATTTTTTAACAGATAGGTGGAATCAAAAGTATCTCAAATATCTATAGGAAAGTAGAGGTCTGCATCCTGGCCAATTTAATTGCAAATTTCAACCACTATTGGAATCATAAGAAACTTCTAGAGAAACTGGTAAATTTTGTTTTAAGTGTTGTTTGAAACTTAAAACTTCTTATTTGAAAATTTCCTAGTTTTAAGTATAAATAAGAAAAATTACAATTCTGACAGAATTCAGAATTTGCAAACAAATGAAATCAAAATTGGCTGGAATGCAGACACCAATTGAAAAACAATTATCAGAATATATTGCAGTAAAAATAGCATTACAATATGTAAAAGCTGCATAAAATATGGATTATTAAGATTTTTTTTTCTGGAAACATCAACTAAAATAAGAAAAGCAACAAATCAATACAAAAAGCTCATATTGTACACTAAACTCCTATTATAGAAAATTTAAAAAACAGAAATTTGAATAAAAAAACTGATGATAATGACTTAAATTAAAAATAATATCCAGCTTACTTTGAAATTATTTTTAAACATAAAAATTTTGGGAAAAACTACAATGTTACTTTCAAAATAGATTTGAAAAGGCAAGCTTTTAGCTTTTTTAAAATCAGAGTTCTAATGAAAGATTTTTTCATGCACCATTCATTTTTATGTTAAATATTTTATTGTTGGAAAATAAAATGAAATTTACCCTGAGTCAGGTTTTTATAAAAAATAATGACTCTATGAATCAAAGCATTACATTAGTGTAACGAGCTTTATAAAAATAGTTTCTGAAAAGGAACAAATCAATATAAAAAGCTCATTGTACACTAAAACATTTCCATAAGTGAAACTTCAATTTAAAGAATTTTGGAAATTTTTAATTTGTGTACTTTTAGAGAATTAGGAAGTTAGATATTCAGCAGCAAAAAATTGTTGCATGTCAGTAACCAACATATAATGTTTAATTTAAAGATAAATACAAAGAAAAAGTTACATGCATGCCAAAATTACCAATAGTAATAGTCAGATTTTAGCAAACATTACAACTTTAAAAAAAAAAAAATTAGTTTAAGAATGAAATTTGCTGTTACACCAGTAACCATGGAATCTACCATTATGGGGGACCCATAAAGTAATCATGGGTCCTCTATAATATATTTTTTTAAAAACCTAATTTTTTTTAAAGCTAGTGTTATTTTATCATATGGAATGTTTAAAGGGTATGCAAAAGATTAACCACATTAGTGGTTAGGTCTTAGGTATAGAAAAAGACAGCAAAATAGTTACAATTTAGTAAATATAAGTAAAAGTGATGAAAGACTTGAATGGCCTGAAATGTCAACCTCAAAAACAGTTAAGACAAATGGTGAAAGAACCATTTGAATAGGATGGGCAAAGCAGATATAATGCCATGGGCTATAAAGGTTTGAGATCATCATCCTGCTGTATGAGGTTTTGATGAACCTGTATTTAATTTATGAAAGCACCCTTCTCTTGTTTTATTATTAAAAATACTGTCAAACAAAAAAAACCAAAGGATATCAAAGTGAGGATTTAACATTTCACAAAAAAAAATTTCTTTTAATTTCATTAAAAAAAAAAAAAAAAAAAAAGCAGATTCACTAGTTTAACATACAAAACAAAATTTTAAAGAAAACAATATTTCAGCATAAACTATAAATTTCTGCTGTATAATAAAGAAATGTTGCATCAAACTATAAATTAAAGTGAATCTCATTGAGTAAACATAATTAAGAAATTATGTTAGTACTTTATAATAAACTGGTTATTACATAAGCTTGGTTCAAAAACTTGTAGATTAATTCCCTAGCCATAAATACAAACACAAATACATTTTAGTTTTTCAGTTAAATGAAAAGAATCTTTTTTAAAAGTAAAATAATAAAAGAAAATATTATTATTAAACATTTAAAACAAATTTTTACTTTATATAAGTTAACTTTAGCATGAGTGTAAAAAAACAGCTTCAAAAGCCTTAAAAAAACAGGCTTTTGAAGCAGTTTTTTTTTAGGTCAGTCTCTTAACTTCACTTTCACATTTTAAAGCACGAAAAAGTTAATAAAAAACCATTAACTGTTCAAAACATTTTCAACTGTAAAAAAAGATTTAAGCAAGATAAAATACAAGCAGAATTCACCTGGTTAGATTGATATGCTTGTACCCCTTGACTTCCCTCTAAACAAAAAATGATTCAGTATTACTGACTGAAGACAAAAAATTATTTTACAATATTAGTGACTTCAGAGAGAATATGTAGAAGATAGCACGAAAATCAATTATCTTACAGCTTATAAAATGTATGTTCAAACCATTAATGAACTCTATAGTGTTAATATTACTGATTTAGTATATACAAAATACAATACTGTATACATTCTAATCCAAAACTTTTATTAGCTTTTTGGTTACTTAAATTGAGAAACTAATTTAGAAACCTGATCATCTTTTCCAGCATTAATAATTTAGCTAAAATTTTGTCAGCTAAGACATTAACTTGCCATTAACTACTTTCTAGATATTAGATTACAAGAACACTAACAGTTATTTGGGTGTAAGGAATTTGCTTTTCTCACAAACCATAACAGATTGTTGAATTAAAGATTACAATATGTATACTGGCATAGTCTAAAATGACAATAAAAGTCTATTAACTTTTAAGTATAGGTCCTTAAAACTCTAGCTTTGTCTAGACATTTTTTAGCCCTGATATTCCATGTTTTTAATTTCAGAATCAAAATGTTTTGAACAAAGAAACAATCAAAACTGCATTACCTTTAATTTATGAAATCCTAGTTTTACAGAGTAGAAAAATTTGTAGTAACGTATTTTCTTATTCTATTTTGCAATCTTTACTTTAGAATATAGTTTCAGATAAGAAAAATTTAAAAACTTGGATTTTAAAAACTTGGAATTTAAAAACTTTTATTTTAGATATATTTCAGGCAGATTGATATGGGGTTGGATTGAGCAAATAAACAAAACCATTTACCTTCTTATATGGGCTATTTGGTATCCAGTATATATTAGAAAAACAAATGTTTTCTTAAAGTGATAATAGTTTTACAATTGCCAGTTATGTATATCAGTAGCCCATATATAAGAGAAGTCTGAGCCTGTATCATAAAACTATACAAAGTTTTATTTAGATTTTAGTAGAAAATTCATGATTAGTCTTTCGATAAAACTTCTTTAACTTTTAAAACGATAACTTGAAATAGACGTAATTAACTTTAGGACTGAAGAGAGTCCTCTAGACGGCAAGTTACATTAGGTAAGACACATTAAACTAGGCTCTTATTCAAACTATGATTTATTTCTATAAACACCTTTAGGTTTTTTCCTTAGTATATTAAAAATGGCTATGATAATCATCATTATTACCGACCTTTTATCATTTTGCCGATACCAGTTTATTTATGTAATTCTCCTCCATTTAGTAATTGTCGGCCAGTTTACCTGCATATATAAATAAACGCATCATAACATAAAAAAGACGCCTAACATCCAATTTAACAGACAAACTTATATGTCAAGTCAACTATATTTGAGATAATAATAGATTTTCAGCTCTAAAAACCTCTTTAAGATGGCGGCTTACCTCCTGGCTTAGGAGTTTCATACTATTCGTTAGAACATGACGTAACTTAAATGTAAAAACAACTTATTACTGACTTCTTTCCTATAAATTGACTATAATAAGAATTTAGAGCTGGAATCTAAATAGCATTGTGCTATTTCATCTTAGCGAGCGTTCCTCTAAATACGTTCATATAAACGTCTCATGGTTTTTAAAATACAACCAAAATAAATATTTGAGAAATATATGGATTGAGTGTAGAAATATAAAGAAGGATACAAAATTTGAAAAATATCTGAGATTAAAAACTTTTTAGAATCACATACTTTTTTCCCCGATCACGGTTAGTGTTAAAGAGTATAAGAAATTATGTGATAGTTAAACGCAGCTGAACGTTTAAGTGTCTCAAACGTAGGTATTTTCTAGAAGAAGGATTATTAATTTTAACTGAATCGAAGGTTCTTTTTTTTTTTTTTTTACTAGATAGCAGTTTTTTCTTGTTTGTTTTTTTTTGTGTTTACAGATTATAAAAAACTTAACGATCAAAATTTCCGCTTCAATTTTTACTTTGTTAGAATAAAAATTCTTCAAGTTATGAATTTCCGATATCAAAACACAAATCAATTAATATGATCAAAAACTAATTTCATTTAAAATTTGGCAGCAATTTTATGTGTTTGTAAAAACTACTTTTTATGTGTTACTAAGATAGTAATTCAGAGGAAAATTAAGCTGAACTCTGTCATGCCGCCTAATCATAAACCTTTCTTAAACTTTGCAGCTTATATGCGATTCACACGAGGGGATATTTGATGGAACATTCCGTGGAAAATGGAACATGAACAAATATTCTCTGGTGTGAACGCAACTTGAACAAAAATTCACGGAACATTTGAGGAACTTTTGTACCGCCCCGAAAAGCCAGAATAAATAAAGGCCGTTAATACTTGAAGCGCAATGCGCTCTATGCAGAGCCATTAGACGATAATTCGTCTGACTATTTTTTCCCGTGAATTTTGGGAAGTCAGACGAGAAAACTTTGGTTTTTGCGCTAATGCAATTTTTCATCTACCGGAACAAATATGTTCCTTCGGCTTTTCTTTGATCTTAATGAAATATCGTAAAGTTTCGGGGGGTTAATAATGGGTTGCGCCAAAATTTAGTTAATTAAATTATCAGTGCTATTCAGAAGCAGTATGACAAAAGAAAAAGATAATTTAAAGTATGCTTTTAAAAAAGTTTGTGATTTATTTTTTATTAAATTTTTGAAGGATTACGAAAAAGAAGCTTTAAAACTCTCAGCAATGGCATATGACCCCCGTCCTTAAACCGGCAAAACGTAATTAAATTTCGCCATTATTCATTTTTTTAAATAACCAAAGTTTTCTCTTCTGACTTCCCAAAGTTCACGGAAAAAAAAAGTCAGACGAACTATCGTCTATGCAACTATATGCTACTCGGAGCGCAATACTTTGTACGCCTGCGCTAAATTTTTTTTTTTTTAAATCTTGTTGATGTTAACCCTATCCCCATCCCTATCCCTATATCTATATCTATCCCTATTCCTATTCCTATCCCCATCCCTATCCCTATCCCTATCCCTATCCCTATCCCTATCCCTATCCCTATCCCTATCCCTATCCCTATCCCTATCCCTATCCCTATCCCTATCCCTATCCCTATCCCTATCCCTATCCCTATCCTTATCCCTAACCCTTACCCTTACCCTAACCCTAACCGCCTGTCTAAAAAGCTTAATTGTGAAATATAAATCGCACTGTTATAATAAAATAATTGCGCATGCGTGTACAATATTGTGCTCTGAGCAGCTTATGGCTATGTAGAGCGTATTGCGCTCTACGAAAACACTTCGATAAATAAATGTTCCGGAATATTTCTTTGTTTTCGCATAAAAAACATGGTGCCAATTTTAACCATCTCAAGGGCACTGATATCAAAATATAACTGGATAGCGTATATGGAAAACTTTTTGAAGCCAGTTTTGGCCTCCCAAGATGGCGGCGGAATTAAGGAAAGATGATATGAAAATTAAGAAACTAATGATAATCAAGTTTTATATCTTAAGCTCAAATATTGATAAATATATAATTTTTTAATAAAAATCTAGTTTTTTTGTTTAACATAAGATTTTTTTCATAAAAATAACGGAATATTACATATTTACATAAATTTCAAATATACAAATATTTTTTTATTTAACAAAACATTCTTACAATAAGTTATTCTATATTAACTTTCTGTTTTTTAGAATAAATATAATAAAATAAAAATTCTCAGTAAAACTAAGTACAAATTTTAATTTTAATTTGCTTAAATTTAGTTTGTTTAATAATAGTGAAGAAAAAGTATTTGTTTGCTTGTGCAGAAGTCTCAAGTTTCAAATAGTTAGCATTTGTTATATAATTTATGTACCTTTTAGTTCTTAACTACCCAATGCTGTGTGCTAGAAGGTTAATAACACAACAGTATGGTAGGCAGCTGATTTTTTTTTAAGATAAAATGTTTTTTAGGCATTAGATAGGCACTAAAAAATTATAAATGCTGCATAAACTATTAGCTGAGCGCTGTGATTACACACAACTCAGAGGTTCCTTCTAGAGTTATATATATGTATGTATGTATGTATGTATGTATGTATGTATGTATGTATGTATGTATGTATGTATGTATGTATGTATGTATGTATGTATGTATGTATGTATGTATGTATGTATGTATGTATGTATGTATGTATGTATGTATGTATGTATGTATGTATGTATGTATGTATGTATGTATGTATGTATGTATGTATGTGTGTATATATATATATATATATATATATATATATATATATATATTTATGATTTGTAAAAGACTTCTTCACTCGAGAGTGCTCAATAGCGTGCTGGCAAGAGCAATTACATAGAAGATACAGCGAAGGATGACAACTTTGTTGGTACTTAAAGTTTCATACCGGCGTGCCGGCAATCATCAGCCAAAATACATAATGAAAAAAACGTTACAAAAAGAGAACATTAAAGAAAAACGAAAAAACCGTTAAAAATGTCGTTAAAAAAGAATTGTTCTTATTAATGGCTTCAAATTAGTCTTTACTGTCAAATGACGCAAGCATGTATTTATTCATATGCCTACACTTACTTACCAGCTCTTGCTTTTTATTTAATAAATTTGCGACTCTATAGATGGCAATTTCAGTTTTTTCATTTAAACATAGAGCGCATCTTCTTGTGCTTGGTTGATAAGGCTGGCATTTCCTGATTATACTCCATTTAATAAAAGGTCTTCCGTTTTTTTCTTTTATGCGCCACACTTCCTTGAACTAATTGACTAATTTGAAGCCATTAATAAGAACAATTCTTTTTTAACGATATTTTTAATGGTTTTTTCGTTTTTCTTTAATGTTCTCTTTTTGTAACGTTTTTTTCATTATGTATTTTGGCTGATGATTGCCGGCACGTCGGTATGAAACTTAAAGTACCAACAAAGTTGTCATCCTTCGCTGTATCTTCTATATATATATATATATATATCATATTATATCATATCATATCATAAAAATATTTTTGATTGGTTTTTAAATGGGATAAGTTTTGTTAATTGCTTCCTAAGCTTTTTTCCAGTTATTTTGGCAGTTTGTTTTTTACCCAGGTGATAAAGATATTTTTGCATAGTTTTCTGAAATAAGTGTAATCAGTGCAAATAAATGGTTATCAGTTATAGCTGAGTCAAACATATGAGAAGTTTGTTCATTAAAAATTTTTGAGTAGTCAACTGATCTCAAAACAGCACTAGAAATGGCATTTTGAATTCCTATTTCATTTGGAAGGTGGCCATTTATTGAGGCAAGCAACATTTGGAAACATCTTTCAGTTTCTTGACATATGATAACGACACTTTTGCTTGGTTTTATTAAACCTCCTCTGTCTTTGAATTTTAAAAAACTGGTTTGTTTGAAATGATAAGAAAGTACTAATGCATTCTGACAATTAATGCAGATAGTTTATTGTAAATTTATGTATCATACATTTTTTGATAAGATACATAATGTTGATAATGTCGTTTTGAATAACAAGTCAAAAACAATTGACTCAATCATTGAGAGCTGGAATATTACAAAGAATAATATATAAGTAAAATAATATTTTGTATTTAAAGTTCTTATTAAATACTATATCCATTAGTTACATTTATGTATTAAATAATCCTAGAAGGAACCCCTGAGTTGTGTGTACTCACAGCACTCAGCTAATAGCTCATGCAGCCTGTACATATCTGGTATCTTGCTATGAAAATTGAAAATATAAAATTTTTCAAAATTGTAATTAGACACCACTGCCGCTTACCATGCAGTTATGTTATCAACCTTCTAGTACACAGCATTCGGTAACTAAGAACTAAAAGGTACACAGATTATGCATAATTATTATTTTATCGTAAATTGCACTTAAAAAGTATATCGAATATTTTGTACCTTGGTATCTGAATAAATACTTTAATTGTCTGATTTTTTTAGAAATTATTTCATTTCTTTAAAATTTTTAAAACTTTATTTCATAGTCTAGTTTTTCTTTCAAAACTGTTTAATTATTTTCTTTCATATTTCTGTAAAAAGCCTTAAAAAATGTACATCGGTCACCGCTAAGAGCTCCGATCGCCGTCATCTTGGGAGACCAATTTTGGCTTCAAATTTTTTTGAAAAAGACAATTGAATACGCTATCCAGTTATATTTTGAGATCAGTGCTCAAGGGTTAAATTAAGGCATCTGTGAAAATATCTGGTCTTCAAAGTTTCAGTTTATGGAGAGCCACGAAATTTACGGAATAGGCGAATAAGCTTTAGCAAAGTTTATTTGCCTATTAAATTTACGGAATAGTCGAATAAACTTTAATAATGTTTATTTGCCTACTCCGTAAATTTCATGGTTTTACATAAACTGAGACTTTGAAGACCAGATATTTTCACAGATATCGCAATTCGCGATGCCTTAATTCAACCCTTGCATCTTAAATGTTTATCCAGAAAAAGCGTGTACGTGTATGTTATCACACAAAAAAAATGTAACAGATGAAAGTGTCAAGAGTGCAAAATCAGTGTTGCTTGATTTATTGTTAAATGGTTGACTGCAAGATTTATATTTAATGTTAAAGCAACTCAAACAAGGCTTTTTATAAAGTTGATGTTAGGTTGTTAGCTTAAACTGAAATATGATTCACATTGTGTTATACTTTCACTATTGTTAAAGAGAAGATGTGTGTGACACTTTCAAAATGTAGTCGGCTTAAAGCAGTCTTAAAGTGAAATAACAAGTTTGCAGTGAATAGTCTAGAGGTTAGGTCTATATCTCTTCTAGAATATTCATGACATAACTAATTACATTGTATGCTAAAAAAATTTGGTAATACTGCAGTTAAGCGGCGTAAAATAATTTTTAATTTTCGCTTGTTAAACTCTGCGATGGTGAAAATGAAAAAAATTAATCCGAAAGTGACGTTGCGAAACGTGAAAGAAAACCACATACGAAATATGGAAAAATTAGAAATGTATAAAAAGAAAAGAAAAGAAAAGCCTCAAGCAAAAGATAAGTAAAAGTAATAGTCACTGTTAAATTTTTTTATTTTTTCATTTTTATTATATACTATACGTATTATAAATATATATACAAAAATTACTTTTATTAATTAATTCTGCACTGAATAAATCGTTTATATTAAGTAAATAGTTATTCTTAGTTAGCATGGTAAATCTTTGTTTAGATGGCTATGCAACGTGTTTATCGTGGGAGACCAAGTGCTCCAACAACTATTGTTGCTGAAGATGAAATCCTGGCTGAACCACGAGTGTTGCTGGCGTCAAACATTTAAAGAGTTTCCAATATTTTCGGCGTTTCTATCTTGTGTATCTCGTCAGTATCCTCTGTAGTTGATAAATAAAACGACTTTTTTCATAGCCACATATTTTTTAAAAATATATTTAGCAAGAACAATAATTGTAGTATCCTATTTCTATAACTGTAATAAAAAACTTGTCTAAAACAAACTAAAATTATACTATCATTGAAATATAAAAATTTAAGTTTTTTTACATAATTAATAATGTAATAACTAAATATTAACTATATAAATGATAAAATAGTTAAATATCAACAATAAAAACAAAAAACAAAAATATTAAACAAAAAAGTATTTAAAAAATAACTACTTTGAAATTTATCTACTTTGGTTTTTATAATTATTTTAAGAACTTTTAGTCTCTGCGAATGAGAGCGCTAAAAGCAAAAATATTAAATTATTTTACGCCGCACAGTGACTCAGAACGATCAAAAAACGATAAAAATTAAATAAAATTTGACATAAATCGTAAATCAATAATGTTATATATCAAAATAATAATTTTTGGGTCAACGATTTCAAATTTATTAATAAATTTTTTTTTTAAGCGTAGCTTCGACGCGTATAACGCGCGCTTATGCGCGTATACGCGCGTTTAAGGTGACTATACGCGTACAAAAATTTTTTTTTTCAAGTTTTAGAATCTTCAAGACAAACACATTATCTTGATATATTACTCTACTTGATATTTTTATAAAAATGGTTTTTAAAGGAGGTTGATACATAGAGAAAAAAAAACTGAATTTATTACATTCATTTTATTATTTACATTACAATTAATTTAATAACTTCATCTGGTAACGGTTTTCCTCGATAGCTCTTATGTTTTCTAAAAGATATGCTTGATACTTTTGGATCTGATCTTACTAGAAGGTAGTGCATCTGATTCATCATTGTATTTAACCTTGAAATTTTTGCCGTGTGCTTAAGTCTAGAATTTCTTATCTGTTTATTTAAACTCTCCAGTGCATCTTCCGAATATACCCCGACTGGTAAAGGTAATTTATGTGATATGGAAGAACTATGAAGCAGCAGTTTATGTACAGTGGGAGGCATAACATACCAGTTGTACAAACTCACTATACGTTTAGCTGTTTCAGTGCAGTATAAATCTAATTCATTGATATTAATAGAATATCCACAAGATATGGTTATGAGAATATTATGCAATCTTTCAATTATATCACAATCAACTTTAGTAATTTCAGAAAAAGCTTTACTATTTTTAAATGCTCTTCTGGCAGTATTGCCGTCATTGGTATTTCCAGACCCAGTTTTAGGCATGTCAACATGTAAGCTTAACCGTTCCCTGAAGAGTTCCTGAATCTGTTTTTTTTTTAAGTCTACAGATAATTTTTCCTCAACTGTTTTTGGCTTATACTTTTTAATTTCAATTTTATAACTCAAATGAAGAATAAATTCCAAGCATTTTATCCAGCAATGCAAAGCTGAAATTTCAAGCCCCAAGGCTGACTCATTCTCAGTTTTTGCTTTTAATAAATCAATATTGTTCATTTCGTTGGGTTTAGCATTGCAAACATTGCAGGATTGAGTGGATTTTGTCTCTGTAAGTGCATTAACTACTTTATTATCAAACATTGTAAGATCAACTCTATAGCTGATATTAAAGGTCACCTTTCTTCCTGCAATATCAAAAACTTTGCAAAACGTCTTTAAGGTATTTATTTGATTTTTTAGATCTGATTCTTCTTCTCTGGATAAAATTGGACTCTCTTTTTTATATTGTAGATGAAGAGGTCTACAAAAGTGACAACTTGAAGGATTTGCATTTTTCCAAATTTCGCCATCTTTTACTTTGAGCAATAAAGGCACAAAAGCTGTACTAAAAAGATTTTCTTCACTCTTAAGTTCTATACTTGTGATGCTTGTTTCAAAGTATTTCTGTTTATAAACACTTTGGCTTGATGCTCCATCAAAACCAATCTTTCCATATAAAACTCCAAATATTTCGTTACCTTGACCACAATTAGGCATATCAATCATTTCAGTTATTCTACTCACAGTGTGATCTAACATGCTTTGAAGAGTACACTTTGCAGAAATTTCAGAAAAATGTATATTCTCAGGATAACATTTCAATTTTTCCACCAAAATATCGTGCAAGGTAGGATAAATATGTACATTGTGAACAAGAGCTGAGTTTCTGATCATTTGATATTGTTTATCGCTGAGATCAGTGTTCATTTTTAATGCAAGAGCTTCCTCTACACTCATAATGATGGGAAAGGTTTTATCCAAAGTTTTATCAACTTTTTCTATCTCTAAAAGATTTGAGATATTGTTTTTTAAAAAAGAAGTTTTTTTTTTTTCTCCAGCAGCATTTGCACTTTTTGCAGAAGCTAAAAATAGAGCTTCATGATGTTCAGTGGCTAGTTCTTTTATTTTTTTTCTTTTGCTTTGCTCTCCAAGAACATTCCATTGCTTATGGGGCCTTCCAGAACCAAAATGACAATTTTTATTGTTCATAAGGTTTCTTTGAAGCCAACGATTTTCTTTTTGTATAAATGTATCATAATTTCGTCCACATTGTGTTAGTTTTCTCTTCACCTTTGAAATAAATATAACTAAAGCAACCTTTACTTTATTTAAGTTTTCTTTGCGAATTTCTTCAGTATTTTTTATTTCATTAAGTAAATCCTTCCATAATCTTAATTTATCCACTCCTAGTTCACGTATCTTTGGGATAAGATCTAATCTTTTCATTGTTATTGTTTTTAAGAACCATCAATATAATAAAACTAATAAATCAGAAACATTTTAAATTACATTATATATTTTTTTACTTTACACTGTTTAAAATTTTATTTTGTAATGGCTTTAACAATTGTCACATTGTTACATCCTGTAATAACACTATTTTACTAAGTTAACTTTATATTACAGGAAATACTAAAGTTGTTCAGTCAAGCTTTTTCAAACATGTTGTACCTATCAAATAATAAATACTTTTAAAAATGGCGGAAAACGAGGTTTTTAAGTGTTTATCAACATTTTTATTTCTTTAATAACTTCCAATACCGCAGGAGACCGCAGTAATCCCTTTATAATTTAAAAGTAGAAATGTTAATTAACTAGAAAAAATGTATATATTTTTGGAACTCGGTGGAACATTTTTTTAGCTGATATATAAACAGAAAAAATACAATTACTTGCAACCTTTTTTTTAGAAAAGTCTTTAAATTTTAACAAAAAAATTAGACTTTTTTTTACTTTTGAGTAAAGTTGAAATATATAGAGCCAAAAGATTATCTTTAAAATAAATATGCACTTTTATTTAAATTAAAAATACTCTATTTTAGTTAAATAAAAATCTCACATTTTTCAGATTTCTTTGAAAATAATATCAGATTTTTTTACTTCTTTTAACTATAAAATACAAAATAAAAGTTTTATGAAACAATTATTTATACTTTTGAAATAAAAAATTATTGCAATTTAATATTATTTAAAAAAGGGCACTTAACTTATAGAAAAGTTGTGAGGGGTTTATTACCATTTTTTTGCTGTTTTGAGTCACTGTGCGCCGCTTAACTGCAGTATTGCCAAAAATTTAGATACATAAAAAATTTATACCAATTGTAAAGTTTAACCTTTAATTTAATTGTCAAGCACTTCTTTGTTTCTTTTTTTTTTTTTTAATCTTTTTTGCTAGATTCAATTAACTTATTCTTTTTAGCAGGTGACTAATACACAATAATAAGTAGACTTAAATTTTCCACAATGTCTCAGCATACAGATCAAGACATTATTAATGATAGCATAGCTAATACTACTCTTGTTGCATCTCCTATAAATAAATTTGTATGGGATATAGCTAAAACAAAGGATATATTAGATTTATGGAATAATAATAATAATAATAATAATAATAATAATAATAATACTGACAATGATGATAATAGATAATAACAATAGGGGTGACAACTAAAAAATGAGACTGGATTTAAAGACTTTCTTTTAAGGTATAAAATAAAACAGAAGGAAAAATGTTTTAGAAAGTTTTTTTTTTTCTAGTTTTTAAATATTTTATGTGTTTTTATTTTTATTTTTTTTATAGAAAAATGAATAAAAACCAAATTTCAATACTAGAAGATGAAAAAATGTATGTATGAATTTTATTTAAATTACAGAAATGCTGGTAAAAAGTTCTCTTATGACCACTATAAAACTGAGAATGTACCTAATAGTATCTACAATATAATTAAATTTCTTCTATGGATTGCTTTTTCTGAAAATGGCATTTCGCAGCCCAATTTTCTCCCTAGTTGACTGGTTGTAAATCAAAAAATTTACTTAAGTACATTAAGAAGAGACTTATTCCATTCATTGATAAGTATCATTCAGATGGTGCATATGTATTCTGACCCAATTTGGCATCATTTCACTATGCAAAAACAGTAATCACATACCTAAACAAGAAAAAAGTGCATTTTGTTGAGAAAGCGGATAACGCCACAAACTTGCCAGAATGTCTTCCTATCGAGAGTTTTTGGAGTATTTGAAAGGCCTTGTCTACAAAATTAATTGGTATGCAGAAAATCTTAAAAAATTATGTGCTAGAATCAAGTATTGCTTTCATAAAGTTGATATTGAGCTCATGTGGAGTTTAGCTCAGTCTATATCAGGCCTAGTTGATAAAGTCAGAAGGAATGGTTTAATTGAAAATAACTTATTGTTTAGAGAAAAAATAGAATAAAAATACTTTCTAAAACATTTTTCCTTTTTGTTTTTCCTTACACCTTAAAAGAGATATGTCTCGTTTTTCAGTTGTCATCCGTTAAAAAAATTTTACTTCTCGTAGACTATTATCAAAAGGTTATATGCAAAAAGTATAACTTTATTTTGTTTAAGGGAATTGCTATATTATAACGATATAATTCTATTTACATAAGTTAACATTTATTTAAGCGATACTCCTTTTATGTACCGTCAACAGATTTTACGTGTGAACGCTGCAAGGAACATTTTGAAGAACATTTTGTTCCGGTAACATTTCTTCGGTAATAATGTTCCGCCAAACGTCGCTCGTGTGAGCATGGTATTAGCAATGATATATTATACATACTAGATGTCTAACTTCGATCCGAAATGTGAAGCCGTGGGAGCCATTTCTAATTCGGGCAAAAACGTGCATTTTTAACTTTTATTTCGCACGTCGGATATAGTTTTTGCCCTTATTACAAATGGCGGATTCAATTTGTAAACAAAAAAAGCGGCTTCACTTTTCGTCCAATAAAATCCCGCAAGTTAGACATCTAGTATATATAATATATCATTGGGTATTAGTTACTCAGCGTAAGCGAGGCAATTTGTCACTCGTCTTTTAAACACCATGATAGCCCATCATTCATAACTAAAATGTGCAACTCTTATTTATATGAGTAAAATATGGTTATTTTATCGATGTTTTTAATTTCAAACAAAAATAATAAATGAAAATCGACTGACAAAAGCTTTCAAAATCGGACAAAAAAAAAATCCTTTTTCACTAGGTAAAGTTTTTTTTTTATCTCTATAGCAGGTTAAACTGAAAAAAAAAAAAACCTTATTTGCACCATCTGTAGAAATGTAATCTTGCATCATGTCAAAAAACCGTTTTTTTAAAAGAGTAAGAAATTTGTTTATTTTATTTTATCGATGAAAGATACCTAAAAACCTACGATTTTTATTAACTTGCCCGTGGAACAGCATCAATTAAATATACATATTTTTCGGTCGGTTTCCACTTTTCATTTCGTAAAATATTTGCTTGCGTATTTACTTTTAAAATATGTAAAATTATGGTTAGTCGTTTTAGTTGTTATTTTCGATTACTTTTAATAAGGTAAAGTGTCCATATAGTAAAAAATGCTTTTCCGTCACTTGTAAAAATTTATCTTTCTCTTTTTTTATTTTAAAATGCAATACACATTAACTTTTTTTTTCATCAATTGAATTCTAGTTATTATCTTTGAAATGCATCTAACCTTTATAAAATGATCTATGCTAAAGTTTACAAATCGTTTGAAAATGGTTAGAATATAATTTCTAATTAACAAAGTTCAGAACCGATCAGAATGCATACATAATAGCATAAGTTCAGATAAGCAGTGGTCATTCGAATCTACTCTGAAGAAAGTTCGATAAAAAACGAATAACACCGGTACCGATGAGATCGATATCGAGATCGGTTATAAAAAGTACTGACATCGACATCGTATCGAAGTACTGGTTTTTTTGACTTCCATTGACTTAAAAATATCGATTAAAACCGATTGAAATCGATACTTTTTTAGTATATAAGCTCATCAAATTTCCTTTACAAATGAGTATTTATATTCACCCAAACTCTATCACACCTTATTTTTTTTTTCATCGTTTTACTTTAAGTATTAATATCGTTATTTAAGTGCGCATTGTTTTTTTAAAATTATGATCGTTTTTAATCGGAAAATAACACTTGATTTAAGTGTTTAAGTATTCATTTCGCTATTAAATTATGATCGTTATAAATGGTGCGTATCTTTTTTTATCAAATTACCGTTTTTAATCGGCAACTACACTTAAATTACCTTAACTTAACCAGTCACTATTGTAAATAAGCTCATCAAATTTCCTTTACAAATCAGTATTCTTATACACCCAAACTCTATTTATACACCCAAAACTCTAAATTTCTCATTCTTAAATCTCAACAACCTCCCTTTTCAACAAAATGAATCCTAATCTTATCTGGAAGTATTTTACCAAAGTTGAAGGCAAACAAATCATTTACAAAAATGGAAAAAAAAAGTGTTTGCAACTTGTTTCAAAAAGGAATTGAAGCTGCCTCAACAACCTACAACTGGCATTAGGACACATTTAAAGTAAGAATCACACATTTAAAGTAAAAAAAAGAAGATTTTTTATTAGTGGAGCTTGTTCAGTGATCTTCAAATGGAATTTGATATAGATTTCATGAATCTTCTGGCCTTGTGCAATCTGCCATTTAAATTGTTAAAATAGATGGGTTTTAATACCTCATTTTAGCACTGAAACCAAAAGCAAACATCAAAAGTGAATCAAGTTTAAGTATAATACAAACTTGCAAAGGTCAAACATGAAAGGTTCAAGTATTAACGGAAAGAAAAATTGGAGAAAGACCTAATGTTAACAGAGTTGGACTTACTACAGATAGCTGGACAGCTGCAAATGGGGATAGTTTCATTTCTCTCACTGTCAGCTACATAAAAAAGGAGTTTGAAGTGCACAGATTTACTCTTGACTGCCGCTTTTTCAAAGGCCAACATAGAAGTGATAACATAAAGAAGAATTTTGATGAAATGATTTCTCAATATGTTGTCCTTAATTTTGTGGAAAAGATTTGTGTCATAGATGCTGCTCCATAGATCCTGACAACTTGACGGACAACATGGTTTGCATGGCACATGCAACCACTGAACACAGCACAAAGATTTTGAGAGAGAGTGTCAACCAGGAAAATTAGTCATCAAAAAATCCAAAGACATGGCATGAAGACTTCACCAATGTGGTGATAACCCAAGAGAACTGGAAAAAATGTATGGAAGGGCCAGTTTGGAGTATCGCTGTGTTATTCAACCAGGAGATACGCACTGGAATAGTAACTATATGATGTTGTCTTCAATCTATAAAAATGAAGAAAGAACTGGAAATGACAGTTCAAAATATTCAGCCTCAGGCAACTTCTTGCATTTTACCAAAGGACATTTTTCTGAACTTATTTCAACAAGTGATGAGATTTACCTGATGGTAGAGCTAGTTGAATTCTTCAGACAATTGAAAAGTATATCAGAGGCATGGGAAGCAGACGAGACACCTATAATGTATTTGGGTATTAGCAATACCTGTGGAATCAAATTTTCAAATGAGAAATATTGCACCAAAGTTGAATAGCAAGGTTGTCTTCCACATATACAGCTAGCCCTTGTGTTAAGAAAATTGGTCTATGAAGAGTTGAATGCAAGAATTAAACATCACAAGCTGACACGGTTGAACAGATTCCACGTCATAGAAGCACTGCTAGGCCCAAGATTTAAAGATTATTCCCTGGAAAAACTTGATACAATCAAAAATAAGTCATTGAAGGATTGGTACCTATATTATCTCATAGCAATCCACGAATCTTCACATAAATGTGAATCTTTTCATCAGTAAGTCTCTTAAGCCAATAAAAAACAAATGAACAAACAAAAAAGAGAGAGCCAGCAGAAGTTTATGAAGTGAGCCACCACTAAAAAGAGTGTTCAAAACCTATTTTAATGAAGGTCATTTTAATGCAAACAAAAAATTTGACATTCTAAAAGGGTGGAAGTCAAGGGAAGAGAACTTCCCTCTTTTATCTTCACTAGCCAGAAAAACTTTATACATTTCTGCAAGGTCTGCACAATCAGAGTGAGTGCTCTCAACGGGAGGAAAAATAGTAAGTGACACAAAGCACAGTCTCAATGCACCAAAAACCAGCCTGGTATTCATCAAGGACAAATTTATGTGCTTGAAATCTGTTGAAAGAAGCCTCACAGAAAAATGGGATAAAAACCGGTTTTTTTTATCGATAGAATCGAACCTTCGATTTTTTCCCTTCAGATTATATCTGATCACACTCAGACTTCTGATCGATATCGAATTCCAAAAAATTCCATTTTCGATTGTCTGCTGCTAAAGTTCTGATACCTTATGTTATTTTGCTTCAACTATTTAAGGCATTGCACAGAATTGCAACTCAATTAAAATTGTTATACTTAATTTTATAAGAAATTGTAGATTACAAATTTATATATGATTTATAAACTTGCCAAACCAAAATGTTTGCTGTTTTAAACGCATAAAGAGTTCTCTTTTAATAAACTTCGGAAAAACCGATTCATCTTAAAGATTGATAAAAATATTTGTAGAACTTTGTTTTTTATTGTTCGTTTAACGCTGAAAAACCCAAAAAACCGATGCTTAGTTTTATCTATTAAGATAAATTAACTTGTACTTCCTTTTGTATAAACTCATCAGGTTTTAAAATCTTTTTTATAAATTGTATGTTACGCGCCAACTCGTTTCCTTCTTCATCTACTACAGTAACTAAACTTTGCCTTCTTTCTTTAACTATGTATTTCTTGTTTAGATATTTTGAATCTAGTTTTCCTCCACGTTCATGACGTTTTACGAGAACCTGGTCTCCTACTTTAACATCATATCTCTCCTTTGCGTTGAGAAGGTTCAGTATGCAAAAAAGAAAAAAAAAAAAAAAAAAAAAAATGTTTGGTTAAAAAAAAAACTCATCTTTAGTGTTTTATGACTAAAATATATGAAATTATCAGGTAAAATGATAACAAAAATCTAAAGTATGTAAATCAAGACGATTGTATTTCCTTTATGATTATATATTTCTTTTACTATGACTTTTTTTTTTCTCTCTCTTCAACCGCTTATACATAGTTTTACAATTCATAAACATTTTCAGAATTCTCTAGGGCGTAATATAAAATGTCTTACGCTTCGTTGCGACATAAGTACAATAATTGACCGCAATGAAATATAACAATAAGCTATTACAAGAAAGTTTACATTAGAAAATCAAAAAATCAGTTTTCTTTCATCATAGTATCAGTTTTCTTTCCTATCATGGAGATTTTGAAATTTCATAACAAAGCTACCGCAAAAAATAAACAAATAAACATATAGTTCAAAAATAGTCTCAGTTGACCAAATTTCAAGAAAAATAGTATCGAATGGAGCCTCCTTTGGCCTTAATGACCTCAGGTAGACGAATTAATTTCGAGTTGACCAAATTTTGGGTCTCCTCTGTTACTATATAATTCCAAGCGGTTATTATAGCTTATTTCAAGTCACATTTGCGTCAAAATGCTTGGTTGCCGATTTCTCTGTCCACAAATATTCCATCGGATTAAAATCCGGACATTGAAATGGCCATTCCAAAAACCTGAGATTGTTTGTATCAATTTATAGCTTCATTTTCTTAGCAGTATGTTTTGGGTCGTTATCCCAATATGAAATCGTTTCCCTTTCTCAATGGTTGCATGTTGGCCTTGAGAATTTTAAAATACATTGAAGCGTCCATTTTGTCATCAATAAATGTCAATTTTCCCACTCCTTTCCAACTCATACTTCCTCAAACCAAATAATTTCCTCCTTCATGTTTTACAGTACCTTGCAAATAACTCAGTTTGTTATTCTTCGCCACACTCTCTAGACTTCACACGATGAGACGAGGTTGTAGTTAATTTTAATTAATTATTTTCTCGTCTTTTGAAAAATCCGTTCAGCGTTTTGCTTTTCAGTTAAGAAAGTTTTTTTTCGAACTTCTCTACTTCTATAACCATATTCCCTGAATATGATTTCTGAATGTTTGAGGTGCCACTGTGACGTTGTGGTCTTCTTGAACTTTAAAAGCTAGTTTAGCAGTCAAAACAAATCTACTTTTCTTCACATAAATGATGATATTGTGATCAATGTTTTGCAGTCAATTTTATGTATCATTTGATCTTTTATCTAAAATTCAATAGATTTAAAAAGCAATACTTGGTAAGGCATCAAGATAAAAAAAATTCAACTATTTTAACGGACAACTTGTCTTTTTAACGTAACCTTTAAAACTTTTTTTATAGCTTTTTTTAAAGCGTACGATTACCTTTTTTGCATACTGTATATTATATGGTATTGTACTATCTAATTTTTAACATTTAGATTAATGGATATAACCCTAAATATATAGTGATGAAAAGCTTTTTGTTTTTGTTTTTTCGTTCTGTTTTACCATTTAACTATTGTTGTTGCTAAAATATTTTTGAGTTTGTGTTTTTTTTACTTTACAGAGAATTGTTTACACTTTATAAAAATTGAGAATATTTTAAAAGTTTTTAAAAAAACGATTTTTATGAAGAAAAAAAACGTTCACTTTTCCCCTTGAAACTAGGGAATATTAAAGTAATTAAATTTTGATAACGATTAATTCAGATATTTATAAAAAGAATATTAATTAAGAAAATCAGCCTAAGTCAATTAAAAATAAAATGAAAACCAAGCTTATTAGAAATTAAATATACAAAAAAAAAACCTTTTAATTAGTTAATTAAAATTGAGCTGTTTTATCGCACAAAGTAGGTTCGCGGTATTTTTCATGCTAAGAAACTCATCACCAATTTTGTATTTTTTGAATAAACAAGCTTCTCATCGTCTTGCTTCAGTTTAACTCAGGAGTCACTGACTTTGTTGTTAAAGTTTGATGGTAGCAAATCGTTGGAGTTTGATGCTGACTGATTATAGATACTGATGTTGCCAGGGATGAAGATGAACCAGATTAAAATAGTACTTAAAATATTTAAGCAATTTGTATTTTAGTCTGATCAATTTTGCTAATATCAAGTGGAAACAAACCAGTGATTTGAAATCCAGCGATTATTTGTGTTCGTGTAAATGCGTCACCGGAGCTATAAAGTTTTCCTTGAAGTTTTTCTTGAAAAAAACTTTCTTTTGTTAATTTGTTGAAATTTATAACTCAATAAAATTCTCTAAGAAATTTACACCGAACTCGTTTAGCGTGATAATGTGTTATTAAAGTGTGAGCAATTCAATGATATACAGTACTGTGAATAAGTTTTAGCCCACCATAAGTTTATAATTATTTTTAATTTTATCGTAAAAATATATCGGACTTATGAAGTAAAAAAAAACAGGTTTATAGACACATATTGTAAACAAAAATATCTAGAAATAATTTGATAAAATATGATACAAAAAGAAAGAACAGTTAATACTTCGTATGTCCGCCTTTTGCGTTGATCACAGAAGCGAATCTCCTAGGAATTGATTCATATAAATTTGCAACAAAATTTTGTGGAATATTGTCCCACTCTCTTTTTAATATTCAAAAACATTCTTCGAGATTTTTGAAATTATATTCAGCCTTTTTTTTATCCAAATAATCCCAAACATGTTCAATAATGTTCAAATCTGGACATTGAGGAGACCAGTTCATTACTTCGAGAACTCCCTCCTCACACATGTGCTGTAAATATTTTTTGGCCACTCGGGAACAATGTTTTGGGATCATTGTCTTGCTGTAGAATGAAATTATTACCAATTAGTCTCATTCCAGATGGTATTGCATGATGTCTAAAAATTTCTTTATACTGTTCTCCTGTCAGTTTGCCATCAATTCTGATTAAATCACCTACTCCAGATGATGAAATACAACCCCAAACTAAAACAGAACCTCCCCCATGCTTGGTTGTTGGATGTAGACAATCAGGGCAATAAACCTCTCCTACCCTTCTTCTTACATACTGTCGTCTTCTGCTACCGAACAATTCAAATTCTTATTCATCTATGTATAGTACACGGTTTAACATTCTTTGAGTCCAATTATTATGCTGTTTTGCATATTTAAGTCTTTTTTCTTTATTGCCACGACGTAGTAAAGGCTTTCGAACTGCAACACACCCTCTTAACCCAGCTTTTAGCAAATGTCGTCGAATGCAAGATGAGGAAAGATTTGTCCCAGTCGCAGCCTGAATGTCTTGGGCTAGTTCACTGGAGGTTTTTTTCCGATTTCGCAGAGACACATTTTTAAAATACTTTATGTCATGTTTTGTAAGCTTTGGAGGTCTTCCACTTCGAATTTTATCCTCAAGAGATCCCGTTTTTTTAAATTTTTTTTATAATTTCTCTAATGGCTGTCCTCGAATATTTTGTTTTTTAGACAATTTATCGTTGAGAATAACCTTCATGAAGCACGATAATTTTTTTACGTTCCAGTAGTGGAATTTTACCCATTTTATTACTTAAATAACAATAAAAATAATAATACAAAAGAAAAAAAAACAAAACCGTAAATTAGAAGAAGTTTCGTTCTTAAAAAAACAAAAAATAATATTAAACACACAGTATCTATGAAATATCTTTGTAAACTGTACTATCATCTAATATGAAGCCTTCACAGCAATAAATAAACAAAAATGCAAGAGCAAACTAAAAACAAACGAGCTGATACGAATTGGGTTCAGATCAGCATACAATAAAAATAAACACGTTAGATATCTAAATACAAAAATCTAAATAAAATTTTGATAAATATCGCTTTTGTTTGTTAAAATAGTGTTTAGTATTGTTTGAAGTTAGAGATTATTTTATATAAAAAAATAATCGGAAGCTATTATTCAAAATCTGTTAAAAAAACATGAGTTTTAATAAGTGGGCTAAAACCTATTCACAGTACTGTATTATTAACTAGATATCTAACTCCCGCTTCCGCAATGAAGCAAATTTTTTTCCAGCCTTGTTTGTTTTGCCAGCCTGAAATGACGCAATTATAAATCAAAGCAAAACAAAAATGAATAGTTGCCAGTTTAAATAAAACGGCTACCGGCATTAAAAGCTTTAAAAACTTGCTTCACTTTTTCTTGCAGAATTTTTGCGAAGTTAGAAATCTAGTTAATATATATCATCGGAGCAATTAGCATGTTTACTCTTCCCCCGATAAACATTCCCTTGGTTGTTTGCTCATAACTTTTTTCCGAAACTAGCAAATTCAAATTTGAAAAGAGAATCATGAGTGTCAAAAAAATTTTCTTCGAAATTGCCGTTTTAGTTTTTAGTAAAATTTGATATAAGTTTTTAAGAGCTTGAAGTCAATTTTTGTGAAAAAAGTTTTTTTTTTATATAGGGAGAGAATTTATAAAATTTGCCAGAGCACAAGCTATTTTTTTAAAATAGTTTTTACACGTTTAGAAAGAGCAGAACATCCTCAACAATACGGTGCCACATCTTTTTAAAGACCTTTTTGTTTTAGCATTTAAAAAAGCAAAAGAAAAAAAGTTCACACATTTTTTTCACACGTGTTTTTTTCGTTTACTCTTACAGATTACTCTACATAAGCAAGTTATGTTTACATATATGTTTGAAAACTCATATGACATTTTTTATTTGTATTTTACATAGTGTGCAATTGATGATGACTCCTTAAATACGGTGCATATTTTATGCGGAACTTGCATTAGGTACATAAATTGTGTCCATTGCTGTAATACGGGGATATACTCTATTACTTGTTTATGGTTGTTAAAATAATCAGTTCTTCAATAACAAGAATGTTCGTTTTTACAAACTTAATAAACCTCTAAACCAACAGGATCGTAATTGCGGCCGATGTTTTCATCATTGTAGGACCACTGAAATAAATACTTGGGGATTTTCCAAACTTTTTTAAGCAGAGGCGATGTTTCGATATCTTCTTCATAACCGTACTCACCGAGGTAGCAACAACTTTGTCTGTAAAAACGGATCATTTCTAAATATCCATCACCAACATAATGAATAGGATTTCTAATAACGTCCTTAATCAGTTTAAGCTTTTCTTCAAATGTTCTCAATTCCTCATCATCAAATATATCGAAAAGATTAATTCTTGCTATCCAAAAATTAGGACAGTTTCTTCTTTTTAATCGTATACGAAGCTCCTGCAGCATTTCTCTAAACAGAGTGAAACCATTTGAAAAAAAAATAAACAAACAAAAAAAACTAAATTTACTTTTGTAATATAGAAGTTAAAAAGTTTAAAAAACCAAAAAAAAAAGTTAAATATCTAACTTTAAAAATTGTGTAGTAACTGAATCTGGATTGCCTGAAGTCCAATACTCAACGCGTTTGGCTTCCACAAGAGAAAGTAATATACACTTGAGCGCATAACTTGGGATTTTCTTTCCTACACTATTGAAATGACGCTTGTTGATTGCTTTAAAAGCCAGAAAAGCAGACCGAGCTATTGAAGGCAAATTGTCAGACAAAAGAACTTCAGCTTGTGAAAATGAGTATCGCCATTCCAAGTATGAACTTTGAGCAAATGTGGTGTATTCAACTTGTTCTAAATGAAAAATTGTAATATCTATAACCGCAGTTTATAGAAAGGTATAAGAAAGTTTATTTTATAGACTTTAACTCTATAGATTATACAATAACATTCTGATATACGACAGCTTGATTGGGCAATATCTACATAAGCTTTAACAAACACTAAGGTCTATATTGCTTGTAAAAATTCATTTAAAATACCATTAACCAACTTCACAAGCTTCTCTGACGAAGGTTTAGGAGCCACGTGGCATCCTAAACTTCGTATTTTGTGGACAACATCATCACTAGGCCAGTTACTCCTTCTTTCCACATTATCAAAAAAATCTAATAAAAAAAATTTCAATTACAAGTTTGAAACAAAATTATTAGTTTTGACTGCTAAACTAGCTTTTAAAAACTCCAGCGTATCGAAAAATAACGATACGATATCTATAACGGTATGATAACTGAAGTCCAATGTGTTGATGAAATTAACTTGAATTATTATTGTTACTTCGAAAATCTTATCGTTATTCGATTAATAAATTATCATAATATTACGATAATATCGCGATAACTTTTGGGTAAAAATTGAGGGCGCATTTTTCGGGTTTATATTTTGATAAACTACGATATTTAAAGATTTTTTTTCGATACTTTTTAAACTTTTAACAAATAATAATTTTTTTTTCCTTCTAAATATTAGATTAGGAGTAAATTTTACACCTTAACGCAAATTACAAATTATCAAAATTACAAATCGCAAATTAATATTAATAAAGAACTTTAAGGTTTCAACTTTTAACTTAAAAATCATTACTTTACAATTTCAAAAGTTTTAAATTTTTTAAAACTTTAAAGATTTGAAATTTATAAAGTTTAACATTTACATACATAATATATAATAGTTTATATAGTAGATGGTTTATATATAACAGTATATATAGTAGATATAATAGTTTAGTTTCAAAGTTATAATCCAAAGAGTTTTAACACTTAAATGAATTTTTGAGATTAAACTTTAAAAGCGTGCATATGACAAAATAAAAAGTTTTATTGGGTCAATTCCGAAGAGTCTAACCATCCAAAAACAATCCTGTTCTGCTGTTCCTTGCCAAAACGCATCTCTTATTCCATCAACGATATCAATAACCTAAAGACCTAATCGGAATGTGCTCTGACTAAATGAGACCTCAATCCAGTAGTGTTTGAGTCCTTCAACTTGCATGTTGTTGTCCAATCATTTCATCTTGCTTAGTGTACAAGTAGAAGTGGTTTGCCATCCTTATCTTTTTCAGTAATCTCTCCAAGAGCTTCAAAGATGAAGAAATTCCAGATATCTCCTCTAGACCTTAGCATTGTATTCTAAATGAAGTAATAACAATTCTTTTGAAGAAATTATAGTTGAAATCCGAGAAAGAAATTTTGTTTCTAGGAGCTTAACTATGTGTAACTTGCAACTTACAACTAAAAGATAATCACAAACTAGCCTTTTCCTAGAAATTACACCTAACCAACAGTAACGAACTTTAGGAACAATTTCGGTAAATCCTATTATTTCTTGTAATTACTTGTAAATTAAACAATGTATAACCATTTCAGAAAAGGAAAACTTCGTATTTAAGATTTTGAACTGTATAACAAGAATATTAAAAATAGATTGTTGTTACCTTTGTTTTGATTGTTACCCAAAAATTTAGCACTTAATTATTTTGTTTTCGTTTTTAAAAATTTGTTTTCGAAACAAGTTTAAATTTTACAACTGCCTAATTTATATTAAATATCGCTAAATATCGCAATCTCTCGTTATAGGCCGGGAGTAAACAAAAAATAATATAACGATATTTTCGTTTTAAACGAAAACTTCGAAACGTGCTTATTGTTATCGTAGTTCATTTCGATAACGTTGCCGCAAATTTATCGTGTTTTGATAACAATAAGTTTATCATTATAATCAAGATATATTGATTAGTTTAGAAACTTCGATAACGATACCCAGGAGTTTAATAATAATCAAAAAAATATATTTAAAGATTTTTAAGCAATCAAATTTCTTGCAAAAGAGATCAGTTATGGAAAATATCGCATAATACAAACAGTGTTCTTGATTTTACTTTATTTTATTAAATCAAAGAAGCAAAAGAAGTTTAAGCAGTCTAGAAAAGTATACCATTAGCATCCGTGGGCCAAAATGGGCAATGAAGAGCCAAAGTGAAGTCTGCCTCAAACAGGATAAGGTTAGTTGATCCCAGATTATTACTTTTAGAATTGTTGGCAGCTGTTACTTTTATGTTAAAAGCAGGACCATGGTATTCGGCACTTACCTCCACCATATAAGGTTTTAAGTTAAATTTCTTTGCAGCCATACTTTTTAGATCAGATGATGAGAGTATTACATTCTTTACATAGTTTGTTAATAGTTTAGATGAGAGAAAACAACTAGGCTTATCAATTTGTCTTTGAAGGCATACCCCTTTCCACTGTTGGAAATATTCTTCTTGTAGTTTTAACCAAACAAACCCAGAATCACAATTTTCAAACGCAATAAATACAGGTGGTATATCATCTGGAAAGTTATTAGAAGTATCTAAATCTATGGGGATACCATCTTCAAAGTCCTTAAAATCATCTGTAGCCTTTCCTGAAAAGAAAAAAAAAAAGGTTCACAAATAATTCAGCAGAACTCTACACTTCTCCTCATACTAAGTCACATCGTAATGCATAAAATGCTATTCTTGACAATCTAATGCTTATTATGAAGTGGAATAAAAAAGCTACTAAATCTCATATGTTAAAACTTATCATCCAGGAGTTTTATAAAAAACGAAGATATATATTATAGGAAATGAAAACATCTAAACAATTCCTAGTGGTCCACAGCCACAGCCAAAAATATAAAAACTATCTTTAAAAAAGTCCTTATACTAAGATGCAAAAAGTAAATTTTAAAACTAATGTTAGGGTATTGGCATTTAGAAAAGCTAGGAAAAAATGAGTTTTTTGGTAAAATAGGTGATCTGAATGCAGTGTGAGGAAGCTAATTCTAATAAAACAAGATGCCATTTACAACAATATAGCCACCTAAATACATCAATTAATATTTTACACAATAACGAATAAAAAATGAAAAGATGCCAACGCCCAAAAATATTAGAACTGATATCAAAAGGTGGAGTGAGAAATATAAAAAAGGACGGAGAGGTAGGAGAGGTCGGAGAAGGTGAACGGGGAGATACGAAAGGAGTTTTGATTTTTTTATAAAAGGAGTTTAAAAGATATAGTATTTATAATTTTAAAGTGGAGAGATTTTTATTAAAGGTTACGGTACATTAAAGGAAAAGAACTATTATTATTAGAGTTTAAAGGAGAAATATTGCGCGTAAAGAAAAGTACGCGTGTTTAAAAAGAAGAAGTCAGAGTGCTACCATTACACAGAACCAAAGAGGCATCCCCACACACCTTTAACCCAAACCTCCTAACCTACACGATACCACGAAACCCCATCCCCACTCCCCTACATATATAAAAGAAGCATGTAGAAACGTTGTAAAAGCCCCGCAAAGCAATAAGAAAATTATAAAAAGCCCCGCCTCACATTTGCAAAGATATAAAAAAAGACTCGCCTCACAGTAGCTTGCTAAAATGTTCAACAAATGTTTGAGAGTTATAAAAGATATACAAAAATTTAAAAAAATAAAATCTTTTTTTAGACTGCCTGTAAACTTTTCAAGCTGCTCACCTTGAGGCTAACTGCATTTCAAAAAGATATATTTTAGGTAAAGCCTTCAAAAAAGAGAGAGGCAATAAGTTCATATCACAGTGGATCCAGTATAGAATATCAATAGCATCGAACCGATTTCCCACCACCTTTGTTCATGTGCGAAAAAAAAGTACAGGCAAGAAAATCTCTTTTAATCTCTACCTTTTATTATTATTACTTCGTCTTTATGATTTTTTGTTATAACATAAGAGCAGATTTTGATATTTGTAATTGCCAAAATGACACTAGTTACGGAAAAAATATATGTACTTAATGTTCCTATAAAATTTCAACTTTGTTTAAGATACACAGCTTGCCAAAGGTTTTTTCAATGTTCACTTCAAATATGTGTAAAAATATAACTATGCACAAATATGGTAGTATTATATACAAACAGTAATATTTTATTGAAAGAAAAGCTTGTTTTGCCATTGTCTATAAGAAAGAAATGTTCATATAACATTTTTAAAAGAAAGAAGAAAAAAAAATTGAAAGCCTTCAGAAGTCTATTGCTGTAATCAGCATACGAAATAGCTGACTCACAGCACCAGAAGTTCACGTTAAGGTGAACAAAACGCGGAATAAATCTCTTATTGTAGTTAAAAGATGTCTACGAGAATCTTATCAGTTTGCTCGAGTTACTGTCGAGCAAGCTGATAAGATTCATCACTTCGACTTTAAAATAAGAAAAAAAGTCTAATTGGTCCTTGCTCACGACGGATGGAGAAGATTTTTTAAAATTACTTTGAAGTAACAAATCAATGTTCAAAATATTTGGTTCAAAAAGGAGAGCTTATGCTCACCGAAACGAAAGAGAGAACATGTTACATAAACACGTGTTCCTACAATCAAAATCACAAAAAAGTTATTAATGTTAACACATATCCTCCTTTAATGACTAAGCGTCTGCGTCTCAGAATCATTTTCTCGAAATGAACCAGGATAAGCGTAACGAGACAAGAAATATCCCGGAAAAAAATAACGAGACAAAGGAAAAGGTTGTCTGGGAATAAAATTATAAATCGGGACATAAATTTTGTCTCGGAATTTAAAAATTGTGTCCCGAATAATTATGAAACATTACGAGACAGATCAATTATAATAACTAGATACTTTTTAATACAAACTAGATACTAACTCGCACTTTCACAGTGAAGAAAATTTTTTGCCAACCAAATTTATTTTGCCAGCCAGAAATGACGCACAGTGACTCAAAACAACAAAAAAATGGCAATAAACCCCTCACAATTTTTTTTGTAAATAGAGTGCCCTTTTTTAAATAATATTAAATTAGAATGATCATTTATTTAAAAAGTAAAAACAGTTTTTTCATAAAACTTATATTTTAAATTTTATGGTTAAAAGTAGTAAAAAATTTTAACATTATTTTCAAAGAAATCTAAAAAATGAGAGGTTTTTGTTTAGTAAAAATGGAAAACTTTTAATCTAAATTAAAGTCTATATTTACTTTTAAGATAATCTTTTGACTTTATATATTTTTTGAAGAAATAAAAATGTCAATGAACCCATAAAAACTTTGTCTTCCGCCATTTCTTAACAGTGGTTTACTAAATCAAAATAAATGAAAATGGCGGAAAGCAAGGTTTTTATAGACTCAATGACATTTGTATTTCTAGAATTTGAGCTTTTTTACTTGTATGACTTGTTTCATCATATCAAATATAGTTTCAATAAACATTTTTTTGTCATCATATGCTACTTAGAAATTTGTTTAAATGTTTTTATTTGAATAATGATTTACTATTCAAGAAGTACTAGATATTTGAAATAGCATTACTTAACAACTTCAGTTTTTCCTGTAATATACAAGTAACATAATTTACTTAAACATAGGAAACTTAATATGATAATTGTCAAAGAAGCAATAGCATAAAGTGTTAAACAGTGTAAAGTGAAAAATGATATAAAGTACTCAAAAATGTTTCTGATATATATTAATGATTTTAAAAACAAACACAACCAAAAGATTAGATCTTATCCCGAATATACGTGAATTAGGAGTGGATAAAGTACGATTTTGAAAGGATTTACTTAACGAAATCATATAAAACTGAAGAAATTAGCAAAGAGAACATAAATTAATGCTTCTTTAGATGGACTTATTTTAAAAGAAAAAAACTATAACAATGTGGTAGAAATTAAGATTCTTTTAAAGAAAAAGAATACCAATGGCTTCAAGAAACTCCTATGACCAATAAAAGTAGCCTTTTTGGTTCTGAAAAACCCCATAAACAATAGGTGGTCCTTGGAGAGCAAAAGGAAAAGAGAAAAAATAAAAGAACTAGGTATTGAACATCATGCTCTATTGTTAGTCTCTGCAAGAATTACACTTTTTAAAAAAAGTCAAATGTTTTATAGATCAAAAAAGTTAAAGACACTTTGAATAACCTTTCCTTTAAATATCAGTGTAAAGCAAACTCTAGTGTTAGATGTGAATACTGACCTATACTCAGCAATAAACAACATTAAATGATCAGAAACTTAGCCCTTGGACACATATTTATCCGCCTCTTACACGATAATTTAGTGGAAAAAGTTAATTACTATCCCAAAAATATTTTTTTCCCCCTGATTTCAGATGCTACCATTAATTTTTATGAAGCTGTGTTTATATAGATGGTATAAAAATATCAATGATAGCAGCTGAAATAAATAATGGTAATTGTGCCAGAAATTCATTATTTAAATTTCACATTAAGGATTAACTAGTATGCCTCGCTATGTCTCATTATGTCCCGTCAAAAAGATGTAAGTTCCGGGAAATTATAAAGCTCCTATTTTGTCCGGGATATCTCGTCTCGTCTCGGTATCGTCCCGGATTTCGACTGAAAATTTAAAATTGTCTCGATATTTATCGCTAATCGGGACAAAGCTTTTAGAATCGTCTCGTCTCGAATAAAAAAATAAAGAAGCGCAGACGGTTATTAATGACGGACACTTGTGGACTTTTCTGTAGCTTTTAACAGGATTGAGATGATGAGCTTAGTAGAGACTAAAAAAAGTTCTTCAAAACTTTTTTACTTTTTAGGTTGAAGCTATGTTTGGAATCAGTGTCCATTTAGAAGATGTATTCAGCAACATTTAATCGCAGCTTAAACCAAAAGAGTTTAAATAAATAAAGATGAGAATTTATTAAAGAAGAACAAATTGCAGAGTGTTATCAAAACTTTCTGAATGTTCTAACTACTAATAAATTTTCGGTGATTGTCATCATTCTTTTCATAGTCGGACAAAAAATATTCTAGAACTCAACGAGTTAGGCATTGTCAAAGGTCTAATATTTTTGTCTTTAGAAAAGCAAATTAGGAAAACGCAATTTTTGGCTTTACTAAGAGGTTTGCTGTTTAAGGCATCTTTTACTAACTGATATTACAGTTTCAGCGTGTACTACGGCTCATAGTGAGTCAAAATTTAAAAAAACTGGCATAAATTCCCCCCAAGAAAATTGCTTGGAACTAATAAATTGAGTTATAATATAACTTATACCACCAGATAATTGAAATTAATTGCTTTTTGGTTAATTTTTAAGGATTCGCCAACTTTTGCACCGCTTCCTTAGACAATTTATTTATTTTTTATTGCGAAACTCGCGCACAAAATGCTCGCTTTAGGTATATATTAAAGCAGAAAAAAAACAAAACAAATAAAAAACACAAGTTAACATAAAAACGAGCAGTACGCAGAGTTAGTGTATGAATCTCCTCAGGCTCTCAATTGAAAATATTCAAACCTTTTATGAAATACCGTGATATTCAAGAAAAAAAATATTCATACTTTTTATGAAATACCGTGATGTACAAGAAAAAAAAATTGTTTTACAGTTTTTGTATTTTTTTTTTAGTTAAGTCGTGCTGACATCAAGGAAATCTTTAACTAAAAGGGTTTTCAGCAAGACCAATCAAGTTTTTCTCAGGTGAAGAAATTGATATTTCTGAAAAAACCATTGGTTTCCTATTATTGAAGTGTAACCACGTGATATTTTATAACTGAAATTGCTGTAGATGTTTCAAAAGCTTTAGAATATATCCTTGATGATACAGTGACAATTTATTTTAAGGATGACTATGTGCTTTTGTTCTGGAATTGCCCCAATGGTCTTTTTATGAAACAGACCGACGCTTGAGATGTAAATTTATGCTAGACAGTTTTTTAGCACATTTAAAATTCATGCAGAGCAATATTTGAGAGAGTTGCATGAATTACAAAAACTCAAATATTCAAAGAAACATCTTTATTTGTTGTGTTTACCGTCCTCAGTATACTCTATTATACAATATTCCTCAATAAACGTTCGAATATCTGTTCTTCTTCTTCTTTATTTGAAACGCTAAAAACTTATGTTTATTTTTCTTTAATCAATATTTCTTCTGATTTCTGTTTATCAAAATTTCTCTTTTTTTTCTTCGATTACTTTTAAAACTTTCTTAAAAGCTCTTCTTTTTTCTTAAAAACTCCCTTTTACCTCACTGTGAATATCTGTCTTTCTCTCCCTTCCTTCCTCTACTTTAAAACTCTGTTCTTTGAGCTTTTTATAGTTTTTGCTTGTTTTCGGTTGAAATACCAATTCATCATTTATTTATATGGCGGGTTGAATAAGTCTTTTCTCAGTCGTTTATTTTAACTTTTCTTTTGTCCGCTTTTTTGTTCATTTACATGACGAGTTGATGGGTCTTTGTGTTAACGTCTTTTTTCCAATCGTTTTTAAATTGTATGTATGTATGTGTTCAGAAGTAGTTTCAATAAAAACTTGAGACCTCCTTGTGGTGAGTACTTGCTATCATAAAAACACCAACTTGCGTAACTTAGAAACGTCTCGTCAGTAATAACCACTTAATGATAGCGCGCACATCCCCATAAATAATCTAAATTTAGACTTAATTTTTTTTTTTTAATATAAATAGCTTGTAAATGTAAGTAAAAATATACCTCTTCGAAAAGGCCAAATGTAAATGAAAAAGCAGTAAAAATCATAGAAATATTAAAAAATACATAATTGGTATTATTCTGTGATCACCATCGGATCAGTCAGTACTTAGTGTAAGTGTCATGCCAAATGAGAGCTTGAATGACCTATGCACAACAGCTTGATTATGCTCAAGTGTTTAAAACAAACTAAAAGTGTTTTTTCACCAGCTATTTTCAAATAAGTCAAAAAATCTAGCAATTAGCTTGAAGGAATGCTGAAACTCGTTAGCTCTAGTTTTGTACCACATATCGATGATAACCCACCCAACATGAGACGACTTTAAGACGTATGTAACTTATCTTTAACTCGTCTAGACGTCTGCAACTAGTTAAAGACGTGTTTATGACGGCTTTTCCACACCTCATTAAGACGTCTTCCGACAACCAGTTTAAAACGTCCGCAAGACATCTTAACAAGACGTCTCACAGAATAACCAGTTTAAGACGTCCGCAAGATATCTTAATAAGACGTCTCACAGAATAACCAGTTTAAGACGTCCGCAAGACATCTTAACAAGACGTCTTACAGAATAACCAGTTTAAGACGTCCGTAAGACATCTTAACAAGACGTCTGTCGGAACAACTAGTTTAAGATGTCCGTAAGATATCCTAACAAGACGTCTTTCGGAATAACCATTTTAAGACGTCTTTAACACATCTTAACAGGACTTCTGTTGCAACAACCAATTTATGACGTCTTTTGGAACAACCAGTTTAAGATGTCTTTCAGAATAACCAGTTTAAGATGTCTTTCAGAATAACCAGTTTAAGACGTCCTTAACTTATCTTAACAAGAAATCTATCAGAATAACCTTTTTAAGACGTCCGTAAGACATCTTAACGAGACGGTTGTCGGAACAACCAGTTTAAGACGGTTTAAAAAGACGTGTGTAATATATATATATATATATATATATATATATATATATATATATATATATATATATATATATATGTTCAACAACAGAAATATATCTGTACCTCGGAGGGATACAACACTATGTCCATTTTCACAACTTTACAGGAGAGGAGTTTTAAACTTTTTTTCAACAAAAAGTGTTATTGGCACAGGACTTGGTGTTGTTTTAAAATATGCTATATCCGGTTCTAACTGGTTTTGGACATAGTGCTCTATTCCTCTAAGAAATATGAGAAAAACTGATTTTAACTCTGTAATAAAGTCAATATGGAAAAAAATGGACATAGTGCTGTATCCCTCCGAGGTACAGATATACAGTTATGGTTAAATAACTTATACATAAAATGAATACAAGAAAACAAAAATAATTTGTCACAGTTTTAAAGAATTTAGCAAAGCCAAATTATGGCTAACCGCAAGAATAGCTAAGAATTTAATATTAACATAATATGATTTACCAGCTATATATAACCTTAGTTTTATTTGACAAAAACTAATGGGTTATTATGTGCTTTTTATGATAAATGAAAAAATATATGAAATATGAAAAACGAAAACATGAAATATCTACCGCATTTCGTAAGATAATTATAAACTTAAATCATTTTTGAAAAGGTTTTGCATTATCAAATGAATTATAAAATAGCTTGGTGAATGAAAGACTAAGCTGGCGAATGAAGGACGAAAGAATTTAATGAAATCAGATCTTGATATAAAATTATATTTAAGCTTTTTTATATTTAGCAATACTTTTTTTAGTCATTTTAAATTTATCCTTACACGTCTATTTTATCATTCACAGACTTTTTTTACACGAAAAAAGTTCCCAAGTTTACAAATGTTTATCTTGAAAAAATGATAAAATCTGTTCGTGCAGACAACTTATTTTCTTTATCTTGGTGTAATTTGTTTAGTACTTTGTCAACACGTGAAGTAGTTACCTTATCATGAACAGTCTTATTAAACAAATGGTATAAAAGTTTAAACTAATACAAAAAGTTAAACTGTAATAAGTTGCACGTCCACTCTTTTACGTCCATGCTTTAATTCCTTCCTTAATTGCGCTTTTAATTACGTCTTTATATCCATTTACGGAAGAATGACAAGAATTATGTAGTTTAAAGTTATTCGGTCTGACAATAAAATCAGTTGAACACACTGTTAAAGTTAGAACTTTTCTCTGTAATGCTCCAACAAGATCATTTTTAAAATGGACTGTTGTTTATACTAGATATTATTCTTGTGAAAAGGTGCGTTATCAAAGGTTCTTCAGAAGGAAGAGTAGAAATGATGTTTAAATAAGTTTAATGAAGAACAAGAATTTTGCGAGCGAACAGATTACGATTTTAGTTGCCAGTCGTATAAGTAACATCAAAAATATAGTCTCCTCTTATAGCTACTGGTATTATATATGTTTCCGGATTTCTGCGTTGATTATATGCAAAAGACCAACTAATGATTCAAAAGAATTTTGAACTATTTTTGTAAAGGGCCTATGGCTATGTTATTACAAACACATACTTTACAGATTTCTGAGAAACTAATAGAATTTAGAAATTACATTTTTCGCTGATGATAAATTTCAACATGGATAGACAGAGAGGCGGATAGAGAAATTTTAAAGAAACCCACCTTTATAAATGTATAATTGGTAAGTGTCTTCTAACGCTACTTTCCAAAAAAACAATGACTTTCTTGACCTATTATTGCTTCATTAATTTTCTCTTTTTAGCGGCTGTCCGAAAGACATATCCAAAGGAATCGGAGAAGACAGTCCATAAGTTTATTCAGGGTGTGTTAAAAAACGCACTAGCATCACGAAAATATTAATAAAATTTTATAATCGTGTAATCGTTTTTTGTGGATGCTGTGAAGTATTTTTCTATAAGAAATCATGTCTCTTTTTTCAGTTATTGCATTTGGATAGTTCATATATTCACACCTTTCTATTTTCTGTCACCACCTTCCAGTCTCCTTTTGATACAATATAAATATATATACTTATGTTGTATTGGCAGGAGACTGAAAGGTAATATATATATATATATATATATATATATATATATATATATATATATATATATATATATATATATATATATATATATATATATATGTTGTTATCTTCAAAACTCAACTAAATATGAAATCTGACTGTAGCTAAGAGGGAAGTAGATTACATCTACTAGATTTATTTATGCTTTTTTTTATAAATATTATTTTCGGAATCAAAGAAAATTGTTAAAAAGGTTTTTCCTATATTAAGGAAAAAAAAAATTTATCCACTTGTATTTGATTTATTTCATCATTACATCACCAGCCAAAGGTAAGCAAGAATTTCTCATTCAGTTTGTTCAATTTGGAAGCCATACAAGTAGTATTAAGCTATGATAACTTACTTATGTAGAGTTCTGAGTCATTTTAAAGATTAAGTAGCCTAGGGGCAAGATGAACGGGGCAAGATGACTCGTTTGTCCTTTCGCCAAAGTACATGTTTTACCATAAACCTGTAATGTAATAACTTTTGTGTAGCTTAGTCATTATTACATGGCTTTATTATGCATTAAGATGTTTTGCTTGACATTTGCTTTATATTGTTGTGTTGAAATTTGCTATGAAATGATTAGTAGACTTATTTTCGCGTAGCCCTATATAAATATATAGTTTAAGTGTTGAAAAAATTACATAACCGCTTGTATTACATATCTTATTAACTAGAATTTATGGTATCGCACAGTGGAAAATAAAGGTGTGTTTCGGACCAAAAATCGATAACTTTTTTGTTACTAAAAATAGAGATTTGAAATTTTGCACAAATGTAAAGTAGTATATGACGCTTCTTATGAAATACTCTTTATAAGAATTTTTTGTAATACAATATTAAAAATAAATAAATAAAAATCAAAAACTTCAAAATTGGCAGTTAGTTAATTTACACTTTAACACAATGCTTTACAAATATATGAAAATACCTTAAAATTATTAAAAACTACGAAAAATACATAAAGTGCTTACCTACTAATTATAGAAATATATAAGACAGTTTCTTAATAACAATTTTTAAATAGTTGTTTTTATGAAATAATGTATAGGTATATTAAGGTGGTACCAGGGTAAAGGTAACTTTTTAACAAGAAATTGAAAACTATTAATAGACTTTAGCTCTTTTCTATTAATGAAAAAAAAAAATATATAAAACAGTAGCCAAATAAAAAAATTTTAGTGATAACGTCATTAATTATGCGCATAATTAGTGTTATTTTACCCCCAAACCTGCTTATTCTTTCATCTAATATAACTAACTCAAAAAGAGTCAAAACTGCTTGAAAATTTGAACATGAATTCTTTAATGTATTTAGAATGTTGTCTATGAAACAGAATTTTTTAAAACATTTTTAATTTTACCAGGTTGACATTCGAACTTTAAGATATAAAATTAAGGGAAGTTTGGGACAAAAGCATGATAAAAATGAGTTTTAAATAAAAAATAACAAAAATTTGCTTCATAGACAACATTCGTAATATGTTCATCTTTAAATCTGCAAAATTTCAGCCCATTATCTATTTTCTATCAAAAGTTATTTTTTCTGAAAAATTGAGATTTAGCGAGATAAAAAGCGTTTCTAAGGTCGTTGTTATGAAGCAAGAACCAAACTGCTCTTTAAAAAAAGGCCAAATTTGATTAAAATTAAGAAGATTTTTGACTTTTTGCAAAACGCATATTGAAATAGGTAGATTTAAGAATTCAAAACATTAATTTTGGTATTTTTCAAAATTTTATCAAAAATAGCCGTTTTTTACCCTGGTACCACCTTAAAGGTACTATATCATAACTACATAGGGACTTTCAGTTCCTGAAATCAGTTCGTTGACTTTCAAAAGCTGCAGAGTATCTTCATCAAGTTCTTGCACATTTCACGCAAAGAGTTTATTTGGCTCTTTACTTCATCTACAATGGCTTTAGTTTTCTTGGAAGTCTCTTTGCAAAATTCAATGCATATAGGTCGACAAAAACGAACATATGAAGGTGCCGGATTTTGCCAAACAACTGCGCCAGTTACTTTATCAATTAGTTTGATAGGCACCAAAGAACTAGTAAACAAGTTTGCATAAGAAATAAGTTCAGATTCCTCTGGAAGTTTCTACTTGTATTGGCTTTGGCCAGAGGAACCATCACAGCCCCATTTACTATATGAAAGTAAATGCTTGAATTCAATACTGTACAGAGAATCTATGGTCAAAATTCTAGCTACAGTGTGATTCAATAAATCTTGCAGTTCCAGAATATTCGCATGTGTGTTCGTAATTTCTATTGCAGAAGATGGTGGATAGCAGGTCTGTTTAATTTCTTGAATTTTACAATATGGTGGGAATATGGAACAGTTTCGTTCATTTGTCACCTTCCTCATATACAAATATTGTGCTTTTGTTAAATCTAAATCAATAAACACGCTGAGTGCTTCTTCATCAGTTAGCATATTTTTCTGGCTTGCGTTTTCCATTAAACTCGATGTTAATTTTTTTTTGTCTTTATCAGCAATCCTTAATGATTCCACAAGTTTTGCTTCTGCTTCTTCTCCTATTGAATGCAACGCCTGAAGATATGTATTAAAGATATGCTCCATCGTTTATTAAAAGACGGAATAATGTGCCTTTAAATACCACTAATGATGAAACACAAGTTGTCCTCAGAAAGTTGATAATTTTCTTTTAAAATTGTTGACAGTGCCTCAACTGTCATTCCTCCATCAATATAGGAAAGCAATAATTTACATTTCAAACACTTAAAAGTTGTCATTTTAACAAGTCACAAAAGTAACTTAAGTAATATTCAATAGTCAAACGAGTCGGTTTAATTTCCACTGTGAGTTTCTTATACTGATATAAATGTTTCAACTCTTTATATATTGGCAGTGTACATTCACCACAAAATGAGTGCAAAAATAAAAGAATGCCATGGTATCAATAAAAAATTGATAATAAATTAAAAAACATATACCAAGCTATTGTTATAAATGAACAAAATTTGAAACCACGATAAAAAGCGGTTTTCTGTTTTTTTACTTTTATCACTCTTTTCTCGATAATTTCGGAAACCGCACGTTTCTGCAACTCATTCTTATACATGTTTTTAATAAACACCTAGGCTACAATACTACATTAAATGTAAAGCGTGGGGAAGCGTGGGTAACTACCAAAAGTCTCAGTGAACTTGAAGAATATTATTTTTTTTCATTTATTTTATTGTTCAAATAATTACTCCTAAACTGAACCATATAAGTAAAAATGTATAATTTTCTTAAAATCTCCATAACATGAGCTTTTCAAAAATGTATAATACTTTATACTTATTCCTAGAAAGTTTTATAGAAAATTCACTTTTAAAGTGATGAAGCGAACAGGTTTGAAATGAACATCCGCAAAAGTAATAAACAGTAGGGCTTCAAATCTTTTATTTTTACATAAAATTATGTGAAATTCCTGCATTATAGTAATGATTGACTATTAAACTATTAAATAAAATTGAAATATAATGATAGTAGCGACATTAGTAAAAAACATTTATGATATGCTGTTGCTCTACAATTTTCCACTGTGTATTGTGTTATTTGAGAAGGTAATGGTATAATGGAATTTACTTTTTTTAAAGCCGCCATCTTGCCCCGCATACGGGGCAAGATGATAATTTGAGGTAACTTTGGTTAATGAGTTTTTTCCAGGCTATTTTTAATTTTTATATGGGTTTTTTTTATACATATGTGACGCATAATAATTTTTTTTCCACTTTTTGATAAAGTTTTACTTATTGGAACAGTTACTGAATAAGATATAAGTGCTTTTCAAAACCCCGTGTTCCCCTATATATATATATATATATATATATATTATATATATATATATATATATATATATATATATATATATATATATATATATATATATATATATATATATATATATATATATATATATATATATATACATACACACACACACGTCTTTTTAAGCCGTCGATAAATAAGATAATATTAAGACGTTTTAGTTAAGATGACTTACTGTGTTTCATTTGAGACCAGTTTAAGACAACTTTAAGACGACTTTAGTAAGGCAACTTTAAAACGTTTTAAATAAGACGGCTTACTGTGTTTCATTTGAGACCAGTTTAAGACATCTATAAGACCAATTTCAAGACGTCTTCAATTTGTCTTTAAGACGATTTGTTGTTGGGTGGGTATATATGTCGTTGGCACTGTAAATTGCTAAATGTAGTTTTTAGCATTGTGCAGGTTAGCAGGTGTTACGATAGTTTAGTATTCTTGTTTGCAAAACGTTGCTTAAACGCACGACGTAAATAAAAGATTAACCAAGATTTTGTTGGAACCAATCAAAATCGGCTCACTATAGCTTCATTATACTCTCCTCAACTTCTTATTAATACTAATTTCTTACAAGTATATAAATGAGAAGTTGTATTTCTAATTGAACTTTTTTCTTTTTTTTTTTTTTTAATAAAACTATCCACTACAGGTAATTATCTACCTCAACTTTAAATTATGGCTCTGAAAAATACTTAGTGGAAATAGTCCAGCTAGCAGAAGTATTTAGTGGACAAAAAATATAAAATTGTCATGCAATTGTAGCTTAACAATTGCTTTACAGAAAGTTCTTACCTACTCTAACACCGTCTGGAATAAGCATTATGTCGAAATCAGATGCTAATACTGATGTAGAAGGCAGAGGTTTTCCAAGACCTTCTCGTAAACTTCCAGTTAATAGAAATGAAAAGAAGAACTGTGGCATTGTTGTGCATAACGTTTCCATTATGGTATTCAAAAACGGGTGCTTGCTGACAATTTTTGAAATGTCCTTTTCGGAAAAGGAAAAAAAGTTGAAATTTTATTGAAATAAGATTTTAATTCTTTATATTGCTGTTTATTTTAAATTTTCAAAACAAAAGTTTATTTTTATTCAACGAAATAACTCTTCTGATTTTCTGATTTTTTTTTTCCCCACTCCTTTTCACATTTAACTTTTTTTCATTTTTTTTTTTTTTCATAAATCATTTAACCTTTAATTCTTTCATAAAGCTAGAAACTTACTTCTCTGGATAAAATTTCCTCATCCTGGTACCTCTTTACTAATTCTTCAGTAGTTTTAGTTGAAATAAAATCAATGGAACAGCAGCAGTAAGTATACAAACAGTGCAATGAGTTCATACACATGGCTCTTCCTTGATAACTGCACATCATCCAATGGCCAAAGAAGTAAATTGGCACAAGAATTAGTAAAAATATTGAACTTGATGTTATATGTATCAAGTAAACAATGATAGATATTAACAGTACCACTATCAGTAATACAAATATTATCACTAACGGATAGTATGTCTTCTTTACTAATTTAGGATAATATATTCCTTTTCGTTGTATTCTTCTGTTAGCATCATAGTTTAAAGGCTGGTGAGTTATTGCAGAAGCCATCACACTCCTTCAATAAAATAGTAAAAACAAAATCTTAAAACATTACATAAAATGTTACTAAATGAATTTAACAAATAAATTTCTTTATCAAAAAAAAAAATTCTGCATTTTGATTTACTGAAAATTTATTTACTGAAAATAATACTGAAGCTAGAAAAACAACAAAAAAAAACAAAAAAACAAATTCATATGATAAATCAATAAAAAAAAAATGGCGCTAAATCAAAATTGGCACAATAGCAATAAATTTTAAAACTAATATTTCATATGTGCTTTTTTTAAGCTATACATCGCTTTTGCAACGATTTAACAAAATTGTTAGAAACCTTGGTTGGAGCTTTTTCTAAATAGTATCCCGCTTTGTTTTAGGGTACCTATGGAACTTATTAGGACCTTGACAAACTTTACTTTTTTAAGTTTTGAAAATAAACATTCTTTAAGGCGCCAGTTTTTTTTTTTTTTTTTTTTAATTTGAAACCACTGCATACCAAGACAAATGTAATTAATTTTTTAATCTTGTCTCAATGTAAATTATCATTCACCAAAAAATCATTTTGTGCTGTTACCAAATCTTGTAAGCAGAGGGAGAATATCTTTCCCTGTTCAAAGTGTTAAAAAGTGTTCCCTGTTCCCTGTTTAAAGTGTTGAAAGTGTTTTTCTTGAACAAAATATTATAAATATGTTTTATCTGTTAGTTCAAGTTTTTCTCAACCGATCACCAAAAATAAAAAAAAACTCCATTTTCTCTAGGCGCATTCAGGTGAAAATAGAAAAGTCACAAATGAAAACACAAAAGTCAACTTTCGTTTTGGAATTAGACGTAAAATTCACAAAAAAAACTTTACATAAAATAAATTCACATGATAAACTTTATATGACCAAGGATGTACAAAATAAAACTGAAAACAGGTTGTAAAATAAACTTCAAATTCACTAAAAAAGCTCAAACACAAAGTAAACCAGTCTTCAACCTGAAACCAGTTTTTTATTTGAAAATGTGATTATTGAAATTATAAAATCAACCTGCTGAATTTTAGAGATTTCTAGTTATCTTATTTCAATAATTTTGAAACAATATATAGGGGAAAGGTGCCTTTGATGGCATAGCGCCTATGATGGCATACTGGTCATATTTCCAAAAATATTAGTTTTTGTGCATAAGTGATTAGACCAACATGTGTATATTAGTAATTCATTACTTCTAATAAAAATTCGTCCCTCTGTCATAAATAATGCTTTTGTAATCAACAAACATAAATTTTCGCATGTGGTGTTGTAGTTTCAATGCCCTCATATATTTAGGATTACGATTTTATTATACATCATAGAGAAGTAAAATTTTCATGCATTTTATCTGCAGGCTTTGTACATTTATTAAAATACTTATTTTAATGCTATGTGTAGAATAAGGTAGACACAGCTTGTTTTAACAAATATGGTGACTCTTTTCTATGATGGCATACCGAGGAGTTGTTATCATGGAAAGTCTGCAAAATGAATTGAAAAAAATGCCTGAAATAAATTTTTATGCTCATAAAAAAGGTGATCAGATTAAGAACAAAGATGAAATACAAGAGTTTGAGAAACCAACACATTTCGAAATGAGATCTCCCCCATCAGAAGCTTCCATATGTGTAATATCAAGACAACTAAATTCTATGTTTGCTGTATATTTTCTCATAACGTTCATCCGCTTTTACAATTTAAATATCATTTCTAAATTCATTGTGCACAATGAATTATGCACAACGAGTCATATATAGTCATTGAACTACATATTCATTGTGCACAATGAATTACACAATGACGCAACTACAACACCCCTTGATCTCTAGATCACAAAGTCTGCATATCTATTCGGAAACTTCCGCATTCGCGTCGATTTTCGGTGATTCAGGTTGTCCGCAATGGGTTCTTCCGATCCTCTAGTAGGCAAATCGGCTGCGATGGGAACAGGACGGACGTCCGATATGTGTCTCGGCAATCCATTGATCTCTACCGAAACTCCTCGTCCTTCATTTGTAACTTTTCCTCTGTTCCATTCATTCGTACATTTCGAGTCAGGTGGTTTTACAAATACTTCTTGTCCTTGAAAATAGTGGAGAACTTCTTCGTTGGTTTTGGCAGAAATTGTGTATGGTTTCCACTCATAAGAAAATATAGCTTTGTAGGGGAGCGATGTTTCCTCGCCATTTTTCCTGGGAGCCCGGTTATACCAATATACCATTTTTAGCGGATCTTTGCCACTTCTGGCTGCCATTCGCTTGATAGTGCGGTGATGACGTTCAACAATTCCGTTCCCTGATGGCCTGTAAGCGCAACGAAACAGGATGGACACTCCCCATTCTGCGCATAATTCACTAACGAGTTTTGAGCGAAAGGTCTTGCTGTTGTCAAATAGAACTTGCCATGGTGGTCCTCTTTCTCGAAATATTTCTTCCAAATGGAAACACACTGTTGCTTCTTTCTCGTTCTGTAGTTTTCTCCAAATTGCAAACTTGCTTCTTTTTCCACAGTCAATAATAGACAAATAATTCTCTGATTTATAGTGGGTTACATCGATAGCTAAACGGTGCCAACTCTTTCCAACTTCAAGATTTCCTTCTTCCCACTTTATTGGCGCAGGATCCACCGATAAACATCTTTCGCAACTTTTCACGACTGATTCAACGTCTTTTCTACTAACCTTCTCCTTCGGATATGTCTGTTTTATCAGATAAAGGGTTCGATTGACTCCAAAGTGATGAAGATTATGAAATGACTTCACATCAGGCGGTACAACATTTGCTGTCATTGCAGAATGGTTTAAATGCAGCCAGTTCTGCGGTACTCTCGTAAGAGCATCGGCTTTATTTTCTGCCGACTTTACCAGAAAAAGTTTTAATTTTATACCGCACTCCTTCACAAGGTCTTCAATTAACGACAACCGGCGACGGACGAGTGGTTCTCCAAGACCGTGTACTCGAACGGGTTTGTCACCGATAATTAAGGAGTTCAACCAGCCGGCAACAGTAACCGAATCACACTTTATGGTAATACATTCGAATCCCCATTTTGTTGCTAGATTTATTCCTTTTATCACGGCTTCTAACTCTGCAAGGTTAATGTGATCCGTATCATCTTGTTTCCTCAACCACGAACAGTCTTCTACTATTTCCCCAGCCACTTCCAACACTATGCCAACGGCTAAGCTGCTTGCATCACACCACACTGTTGCTTCGGAAGTGTTTTTGACGTTCCATGACCCATGAACGGGATCTTCTTTTGTAAGTCTTTCATTTAAACTGTTTACTAATTTGACAATACGTTCGTCCACAAAAGAGTCCCATCCACAACTACTCAAAACCCTTTTTAGATAGCTGCACGAAGGGCGCAACCAATTTGCTATTGGAAAATGTCCGGTCAGCTGTCCGCACCAAGAAAAGATTTGCCGACGTGTCATTTTTCCTTCAGGAACTTTAGGTATGTTGTCACGTTTCCAACGGACTTGGTTGCATTGTTTGTACACTCGCAATCCAAGCACACGACCGCCGACAAGTTTTTCTGGCAACTTAGAATCCAAGCCATATTTTTCCAAGAGTTCTCGAACTCTGCAACTTGACACTATGTTATTATTGACAATGATATCATCAATAAATGAGTCCGTCCCAGCCTCGACAACTTTGTCTACGGATAATACCTTTTTTAAAATTTTAGTCATTATTCTGGGCGCCACATTCAAACCAAAACCCAATCTTGTTAGACAGTAACGCTGCCCTTCATATTCCACGACTTGATATTTCCACAGTGCTTCGTCGACACGAATCTGCAGATACGCTTTCTTTAAATCGATTATTTCAAGATTTTCTCCCAACTTTCTCCAGTTGCGATGTTTGGTACTGCAAACGTCGCCATCTGCAGTATGACTGGACACAAATTGATTCAGCTCCCGGTAGTCCATCACCGGATGTACTTTTAATTTGTTTCGTTGAATTACTGCCATCAACGGAATGATGCCATTACATCTCCCTTCAAATGGTTTCAGCCATCCCTGTGCTATCCATTCACTTATTTCCTTTGCATAATCACTTTTAACGTCATCAGAGATATGATAGTTTGGAATTTTGTTTGTCAAAGTTGGTGGTTCTATCAGCCACTTCCAAGACACGCTCCAGCTACCATTTTTGAATTCTGCTACGAAGTCTTTATCAATCAGCTTTTGAATAGTAGGCGAGGATACTTCATTCGTTTTTTCTTGAGAGACTGCAGTAGCACTGATAGATAGTTTTTCCACATTGAAGTTTATGGTTTCGCAGTCTCTCCCAACTTGGACACCTCCAAGCCGTCGTATTGCGTCCATACCAAGTAGCATTTGATATTCGGGGACAATGTTGGCAACCAGGCATTCCAAATCGATGGTAGTGTTATTTATAGAAAGATTAACAACAATCTGGTGTTTTACTTCAATTGACTTTCCATTCATCATCACGACCTTTTGTCTTGCGTGTTTGACATTTTTTGCGTTTACGATATCCCGACTTGATTCCCAAATTGATTTCGAGCATCCAGTATCCAACAATGCTTTTATTTTTCTTCCATTGACATAAACACAGAGAGTTGGTGGTTTTATATTTCGTGGGAAGCCGCTCGCGCATAGACGGGTGGCTTCCCTTCCATGTTTTTTGAGTTCGTACACTTTTTGTAACAGTTCAGGGCCAGGTGGTTGTCCATTCCACACACAAAACACTTCTTCTTCTCAATTCCTTCGCTGCAATTTCGACTAATATGTCCCTCCTCACCACATCGGTAGCAAGTCATGGTCTTTTTTCCGTTTCCTTGAGGAACCTTTCTTGGACCAATAGCACCAAGATTCACGCGACTAACAAAACACGATTCTTTACAACGCAAGATTACCAAACTTCTTGCTTTTTCAGCGATCTGGTGCAGCGACATTGTTGATATCGAGAGTGCTGTTTGGAGTTGTTTTCTTGCTTCGTCAGGTAATCCGAGATTAAATGCGCACCTTATCCACTCTTCGCTTACGTGAGACGATATTAGCTTGCTCAGCCTTGTTAATTCTGCGAGATATACGTCAACGGACTCGTTTTCCTTAAGACGACAATTTACGAACTCTTCGTATGCTGTTAGCGGAGAAGCAGAGAAGGCAGTAGTCAGTGCATTTTTCACTTCATTGTAGTCTTCTTTTATCTCATCACTGAGTCCTTGATAAACGGCAAACGCCCCGCCAGAAAGAAATAAGGGGAGCACCACATTCAGCTCGTCAACTTTTTGAAGTTTTGCTACCAGTTCCAACTTCTGTATCCATTTTGAAAATTCACCCGAACCATCGTACTGCAACACCAAATCCGCGAACTTTATAACAATACTCATTGCCGAAATAGCTTGTAATATCAAGACAACTAAATTCTATGTTTGCTGTATATTTTCTCATAACGTTCATCCGCTTTTACAATTTAAATATCATTTCTAAATTCATTGTGCACAATGAATTATGCACAACGAGCCATATATAGTCATTGAACTACATATTCATTGTGCACAATGAATTACACAATGACGCAACTACAATATGCATTGGATCTTCTGTTTCAACGAAAGGATAAGGTCTAGTATATAAAAGTTGTGTCCGGTGCCTTTAGCAACCCCTAAAATCGAATTGAAAAGGGCATGAAAACGTGGAAAAACTGGATCTCTGAATACCACACCGGATATTCAAGAATTAAAAGATAAGGCAAAAGAAAAAGATAACAAAGAAAAGGAAAAATTAGTTAAAAAAACAAAAAGAAAGACGGCTGTTGAAGAAAAATACTGCAATGAGGAGATTAAAGGAAGTAATAATAAAATGAATTTCGAATCTGATACAGCATTTTTGTATTGTTATGAACTTTATTCGCTGTCTTGCTCTAAAGAACCAAGGATTTGTTGTCAAAAATGCAGATCTTATATATATGTATATTACAGTAACGGAAAAAAGTATCCGGACAAACCATTTTTAGGTATAATTCTATATTAAATGAAGGAAACCTCATACTGTTATATATACTTTTGTAGCTCTCTACAAGTTCTATCTAAGTGTACCATCAAACATTTACTACACTTGGTAAATGTCTCTTTTGGTAAGAAAAACTAAAATGACTGTGGAAAAAAGTATCCGGACAAAACTTTTTTTTTTTTTTATCGTAATTTGTTTCGTTAATATTTAGTCCATCCTCCTTTATTAGTTAACACTTCGTCAATTCTCTTAGGCGCCGACTCAACCAGGCTCTTACACCTCGTTATATATATAGAATTCCAGCATTTTCTGAGTTCTTCCTTGATATCGTCTTTTTTCGTCAATATGAGCTTACCGATTTTTTCCTTGACTTCTTTCTACAGATTTTCTATAGGATTCAAGTCTGGACTTAGTGCTGGCCAAACTTACACCTCGATACTTTTGCCTTAGAGCAAGGCTTTTATATTTATTGTCGTATATTTTGAATCAACATCTTGCTGGAATTAGAATTCTCCATAGAATAACTTTTGAGCAGATGGTAGCATATGATTTGAAAGTATTCTAACATACTTAGGAATCCTCAATGTATCCTCTCTATCATGATTACACCTCACAACAATCCAACTGAAGCATCCTCAGGCCATGACATACTTGTCATGCTTTATTGTCTGTTTAACATGCTTTTGTTGCATTAATTCACCTGGTATTCTCCATGTCCAACGTCTACCATCTGAACCATTAAGGCATATTTTCGTTCCGTCCAACCATAATACCTTCTTCCAATCATCAACGGTTCAGTTTTGATACTTCTTTGCAAACGCAAACCTCTTTGCAATATGTCGTTTGGTAAGTAACGGTTTTTTGGCAAGTGCTCTACCAAATAAATCATACTCATGCAGCCTGTTTCTAACAGTTCGAGGAATTATATTGACTAACTCGAGTTCTCTGAGTTGATCCGCAATATCTAATGCATTTGGTCTCACAGAGTTCTCAACCAAAGTGACAATTTTTCGATCAATTCTTGGAGTTGCTTTTCGTTTTCGTCCAGATCTTGGCAAACTTTTGAGTACTCCATGCTCTTTATTTCTCCCCAGAAAATCTTGAATATTTGATTTGGGCATACCAAGCTGTTGTGCTATTTCTCGAACCGTTTTCCTTCTTTTGAGAGAGCACTTCAATCTATTTCCTAGCAACTTCAGTAAACTTCTTTACTTTTCACCATGTTAACGGTTGTCAATAGATTCTAAATGTTACAGAATTAGAAATTATAGTTTTTATCATTTTTACTTATATTATCCTAAACTACTAGGATGCTTATAAGATCTTACATCATGAACTTTATTGAAAATCTTGACCAAAAATTAGCAGAAAGTAACTGTCCGGATACTTTTTTCCACAGTCATTTTAGTTTTTCTTACCAAAAGAGACATCTACGTAGTGTAGTAATTGTTTGATGGTACACTTAGATAGAGCTTGTCGAGAGCTACAAAAATATATATATAACAGAAGGAGGTTTCCTTCATTTAATATAGAATTATACCAAAAAATAGTTTGTCCGGATACTTTTTTCCGTAACTGTAGGTGTGCAACTTTGCTTCCGCCGTTTTTTGATAGATGTTGTTATATATATATATATATAACTACTACAAAATGCGGGTTCTGGCTCATGGGCATTTTTGCGCATGCTCATGGATATTTTTTTTGCGCATGCTCATGGATATTTTTTTTGCGCATGCTCATGGGCATTTTTGCGTATTTCCATTTTTGTGGATTTTCATAATGAGATGACATAATGAAAAAAAAGGTTGTGAATGACTTAATTTATTCTTTGTAGTTCAAGTATGGAAAAAGATGTTTATATTTTTCTCTTCGCGTTTCTCTAATTCTTTGTGCATGTTGTTTTTGTGTTGATCATCGTATTTTTCTATTCTACAGTAAACGATAGTGACGTATATATTGTGAAGATGTAAATTTTATATATCTGAAAATATATAAAATAGTTTTTAATGTGAATCTAAGAGTTCAGACGGGGCAGGTTTTTTAATTATATATTTATAATGTCTTGCTAGCATTTGTTTTTGATAATTTAAATTTTGTTCTTTTTCTTCAATTCTCATTATGCGCATCTGATCATATTTCCACGACTCTATTTTACCTTTTTTTAGTTCATTTAATTTTTCTATTTCTTTTAACAATTTTTTATACCGTAGATATGCTTTAAACTCTATACAAACTGCTTTGGAATCTTTATCAAGATGAATACGTTTTCTGATATATTGATCATAATTTTCGGAGCTGTATGTATGGTAGCTGTTTGATCTTTTATCAAAATATTTAAAGGAGTATGTCATTTTTTATAGCAAGAAAAAATTTATTTATATCATTTTAAAAAGTTTTTTTTCTTTGTACAATTTACAAGAGTTTATTCATAGAATAGCACCTAAAAAGGGAATGCTATTAAAGGGTGAGTTTGGTCCGAGAAGCAAACCAGCTCCGATAGATTCATATCCTCTTCCGCTTTTAACGTAAACTCCGTCTTTGAATGATCCTCCTTTAGGCCAGGGTGTTAAAAATAATCCATTTCCTCTGTGCGTTCCCATTTTCATTCCATTTCCATTCTTTTTCAAATAAACGATACCTCTTCCTGCAATTTTATCAACCATAGCAGAACCTGCAGAAGATCCTACGCCTGCTAACAATCCGGTGGCAAGAGCTGGAACTACTCTTGTTGCAAGTGTACTACCCAGCATACCTAATAAAGGTAGAAGAGCTCCAATAAATCCTCCTTTCACATTTGCGTTATGTTCCAATTGGGTTTTGCTCAATTTAATGGTGACTCCAACTCCTCGATGGAGAGCGTCCAAAAGTTTTCGATGTTGATTTTGTGTTACAAGTAAAACGTCGTTTCCATTAAAATCATCTTTTGAAATACGGATGCTCACAGGTTTACCTGCTATCATTGATTTTTTTATTTTTTCAATCTGCCCCTGAGGCACATTTAATTTAACACTAACATATTTGCTCATTTTTAAATGTGAGAAAAAATATTTATTTCACTTCTCGAATGAGATAACGGATTGTAATGTCCTCTCCACGAAAATCAACCAAATTTCCATTTTGATCGACAACGCGAGTGATCATTGTGGAAATTTCTGGAACCTTAACAGGGAGGAAAGTCAAATGAGTGGGTCTTTCGATGATTTTAAAACCAGGACCAACAGCTGGATAAAAAGAGTAGATGCAATTGAGCGGGGTTCCGTTGACGTAAGCAGACCCGATGACGTTGTTGAGGATTCTGATCGTGTTGATGCTTGAAATTCTAACAATATCGTCAGACTCGTATGTCGAATTGGAGTCCAATTGTCTTTTTGTAAATCCTAAAAGTGGGGCGATGCTGTTATCCACGTTCAAATCCATCAAATAATTCATTCCAAGTGTGATGCTTGATTTTAAAGTGTTTAAATTGGCTTCTATTTTTATGTTATCAGGAGAGTAGCTGATTTTATTTGCTGTGACGTAGCTTGCGCTTTGAGTCGCATAATTTTTTATTGTGTTTGAGACAGTCTTTTGTAAATAATTGTTGATGTCTTTGATGTCGTAGCTCCCGTCTGGAATGACGACGTTTTCCCAATGAGCTCCATTGTTCTTGCTATACCGGAAAGAATTGTTTTTGCTGATGATGTTTGGAAAGCTGTTGTACGTCTCAAGCCCAAAAAAAGCCATTTCATAAGTTTTTCCTTTGTCAAAAACGATTTTGTCTAAAAATTCTGTTATGATTACGTTGGAATTTCCATCCACGTCGATGATTATGCTTGACATTTTTTATTATGTAACATTTTTTTAAATCCTTTGGATTCATTGAAATCTACGATTTCTTAAATGGCTTCTTTTGGAAAATAAAAAGTGTCAAATCCGCTTCGATATTTTCCATTGTCTTTTTTTGACGACAAATCAATCACCGCAAATCCGTGAGGTTCAGACCAACAATGTTTGCAAAACTTTTCAAACTCTTTTTTTCCCATATCACTCGAAACGTGATCTTGATAAATGTGGTTAATGTTTTTTAAGTCTTGAGGAAAGAGGCAGATAAAATTGGTGTTTTCTCTGATCGTTTGTCTTGGGAGCATGAAATTATTTTGAGCGAGGTAAAAGCAGTCGACGTTAGAGTGTCTTCCTCGGATGTAATATTTTTCACATTTGTTTTGTTTGGTCAATTGCAAATCGTCAAAGATCATTAAATTGTTTTTGGATGAATCAAGATCTTCAGGATTAGGCACATCGTCAGCCGTTTCAAAAAATTCACACTCCATATCCTCGGTTTCGGAAAAATTTTTTGAAAGATCTTTGATAACACATTCAGGATCTAGTTTCAATTTTTCAATTTCGGTTTGTACCTTGAACAAGTCGAGAATTATTTTTTTTGATAATTTTTTTTCGAACGAACTTTTTAGTATTTTGTACTCGGGTTGGAAAAGAGATTTTCCAAAAACTTGCAAATGGTTATAATCCAACCATCCAGGCCTGAGCAATAAATTGAGAAGCAGCGTTGTTTTTCCACATCCGGATTTCCCAACGATGATTCCTCGAATGCTTCTCGGTAAAAGCTTGTTGTTGTTTCTTTTGATTTTTCCAATATTCCATGACAAATCAGACACTTCCATTTTTAGTTTAAAAATATTTTTTTTTAAATAAAATGTATTGTGTTAAATGCAAAAGGAAAACAGAAACGAATCATTTGAGAAACGAAATCACAAAAAACAACAGACATATGGTTAAAGGGGTTTGTAACGTTTGCGGAACGACCAAATGTAAGTTTGTTTCTTCGCATGCACTCAAAGGATCATCTTCGCATACGGCAAAAGGAGGAGACTTGGTGGAATCGATCAACAATTTTTCAAAAAAAATAAAGCTTCCATGGGCAAAATTTCCAGGAGAAATGCACATTCCAGGAATGAATTTTGCAGGACCTGGCACAAACTTGGACAAAAGACTCACATCTACCGATATGTATCAAGAGTGGAGCAAACCGGTAGATCGAGTGGACAATGCAGCATACCACCACGATTTAGCTTATAAATATTTAAACGACGTTCAAAGCAGAAATTTGGCAGATCAAATGATGCTTGAAGAAATGAACTCCATTCCAAACCCTACTCAAAAAGAGATAAACGAAAGAAAACTGATCACTCCCATCATCAAAGCCAAAGCTAAATTCGGTCTAGGTGTATCCAAAGGATTTAAAAAAAAGCACCGGAGAACCTGAAATGGACGGATCAGCTTGCAAACGAGCTTCATAAACCAGTCATTCATCATTTTCAAAGAAGAAAAGTGTTTGTGAACGACATGGATGAAATATGGGCTGCAGATTTGGTTGACATGCAATCGTTTTCAAAATTCAACAACGGTGTAAAATATTTGCTCATGGTGATCGACGTGTTTTCAAAGTATGGATGGATTGTTCCGTTAAAGAGTAAAACTGGAGTTGATGTAGCTAACGCTCTAGGCAAAATATTTGAGGAGAGAAGGTGTACAAAGATGTGGGTGGATAAAGGTAAAGAGTTTTATAACAAGCATGTACAAGCTCTAGGCGTGCAATTATACTCCACTGAAAACGAGGAAAAAAGTTCTGTTGTCGAGCGATGGAATAGAACGATGAAAGAGAGAATGTTTAAATATTTTTCATCCAACAATACCAATAAATACATTGACGTATTAGATGAAATGGTTGATAACTACAACCACACAAAACACTCTTCCATTAAAATGACACCAGTGGAAGCCAGGGATAAAAAGAATAAATATAGGGTTTGGATGAACCTGAATGGAAAGACGCAAACAGAAAGAGCAGAACCAAAATTTTCAATGGGAGACAAAGTGAGGATCGTAAAAAAGAAGTCTCATTTTGAAAAGGGGTATACACCGAGATGGACTGAAGAGGTTTTTACCGTGTCAAAAGTTCAGCATACGAATCCACCCACGTATAAAATCGCTGATGCTAACGGTGAAGAAATTAAAGGTACGTTTTATGAACAAGAAATGCAAAAGACCAATCAAGACATATTTAGAATTGAAAAAGTCATTCGAAAGCAAAAGAACAGATCTTTAGTCAAATGGAAAGGATATCCAGATTCATTCAACTCGTGGGTGGATAATGAAGAATTGATACGTTTGCAAAAATAGTCGTTTTGTATGGCAAGAAAAAAATTTTTGATTTTGAGTTAAATAAAATCTTGTATATAGAAAAGAAATGAATGCGATGATTGAATTAATAAATGTGTCTGAAATTCTATGTATAAGCGCATGAGAGATAATGATTTGCATATGTTCATGTCTAGGTATCAATTGTTGTTGAATGAATTACGTTGTAGTATGTATGAAGCAGAGAATTTAGATGATATGAATGATATCCTTAAAAAGATGTATGATTTAGAATATAAATTGGTTGATGATTATTTAGAAGTAAAAGATGAATATCGTTGGAATAGAGAAAATATGAAATTTAGAACAACCAAGAATAACTTGAAGTTTTGCTGTCGTAAAATGAGTGAAATAATTCAAATGATGATAAAGTTAATTCCTTAGTCAAAAGGTTAGGATAATAAAGAAGTGAAAAAAATTTTTATTTTGAGTTAAATAAAAATCTTGTATATAGAAAAGAAATGAATTTTATTACAATTGGAAATTTTGATGAGAGCAAATTATCAGTTGGAGAAATTTACGCAGCAACCAAACCAGTAGTCTATCAAAAAGTGCCAGTAAAATATTCTTATCCAAGTGGAGATGGTCCTCTTGTATTACGAACACCTATATTATTTTCGTATGGTGTGTGTGAGAATAAAGATCCGACAACACAAAAATTGACTGGGTATTCCATGTCCTTTGTTTGCTTTGATGCTAAAAAGGGTAAAACTGAAGAAGAAGCAAATTTTATTAGTACAATGGAAAAGATTACTTTGTTTATTAGAGGTGAAGTAGATAAATTGTCAGCCAAACTTAAAAAAGGAGGAAGAAAAAAGCAAATTAATTCAGACGAATTGAGTATTTTAAAATATAAGCCTGATCATCCTGAAGCAGCGCCAGTGTTTTATGCTAAAATGTATATTACTAAAAGATCTAAAAATTTCCATGAATCCGCAAGCGAATTTAAAAATGAAGACGAAATATTCATTACTTCTACATTTCATAGAAGGAAAACAGCTCTTGATATAAAAAATGGAGTCAAAGGAGAACGTAGTAATAAAAATTTGGTCAACTCTTCTGGATATGATTTTATCAACCAACGATGTTACGCTATTGGAGGACTTAGAATTGAGGGGGTGTATATTGGTCCTTCGATTGTGTCTATTCAAGTTAAACTGGTCGAGGCAGTCATCGTGAAAAATGCATCTTTGTCTCATAGCATCATGATGTGTGAAGACTTGGATTTAGAGGTAAAAGAATTAGACGAGGAAATGTAAAAGCACAAAAAACTGAAAATAAAACGACTTAAAACATTTTATTTTCATATTAAAAAATGCATGCCCCACACAAGTTGCTTAAAAACAGCGCCTCAGTAGAGATTCACAATTTTAATTTCCAACTGAGCTATTTAGAGGATAGAATCAAAGAGTTGGAACAAAAAAATACGAAAAACATTATTGTAACAAAGAAAAAGTTGGATTATCCCACCTATTTCAACACCAACAGACAGCACGAGATTTTTGCTCAACAAGACATTAAATTTCTTCCTGTATCTCACAAGCAGATATCGTTGTCTGTAGGTTTACAATTAGACAAAGGAATTGCTGTCGTCACTTTGATGGATAAAATAAGCAACCAATTGAATTATTTCAAAAACGATGCTATTTTTTCCGAGTCTGTGGATGACATAGTTATGACCATACACAATTATAACAACCAGGAAGTCACCGTTAAAAAAGGTGAAAAGCTTTGTAAAATAAACTACATCGATTCGAATTAAAAAAAATGTGTCTTTGTTAAAAAGATGGAGATAATCAAAAACACTGAAAAAATTTATCCAGTTCTTCCAACGGCACCATCAGATGGAGGGCATTTATATCGACTTCAAAAAATCAGTGAGATCCAAAAAGAAATAGAGGATGAAAAAGTGAAACGAATGGCTTTGAGTAAAAAATACCATCGAGCGGCAAAAATAATTCGTTTCACCGACGACGGATTGCAAACGGTATGCATTGGTTTAGGGGTTACAGGGATTGCACTTTTATCAACCGTTGTTGCTACTCCAGTTTCGATTGCGTGTGAAGGGGTTGCTGTTGTATTGGGAGCTTTATCCATTTTCGGAAATCATCAGAACAAAAAAATGATGCTAAAGGGTGAAAAGCATGAAAAATTGAAAGTTCTTTCCGAGTCAAAATTGAATACGATTAGTGACCACATTTCAAAATCTCTTATGGATGGATTTGTGAGTGATTCCGAGTACGAACTCATTCTCAGCGAGCTTCAAAAATTCAAAGCCATGAGTGAAGAAATCCGAACCAAGACAAAAAGCGTCATTGACGAATTGACTAAAGAGTCGTTGATCCAAAAAGGAAGAGAAGACGCGATAAAAGCATTCAACAACCTGTTTAAAAAATAGTAGATTTCCATGGGATTCATAGAATCTAAGAAAAATTAAAGAATCAAAAAAAGAAATCGTAAACGCAATCGTAAACGCAATCGAGTTTTTGTTTTAAGTTTTTTTCTCCGTATTCTAAAAATGTCTTTTTTTAGAATACAAGATCCTGAAAAGCGAGATGAGATTTTGAGAGAATATAAAGCTAATAGAGAAAAGCTTTACAATGAAAGTCTCAACACCAACATTTCAGATGCAAATTATCAGACTGATTTGAACAAGTTTTTTAAGCCTCTGATTGAGAGCAATGAAAATATAAAAAACGAACTAAAAAGCATCGCATACAGAGAGGTTGAAAACACTCCACTTGCTTTGACTTATCCAGAAAGCAAGCCGTCTTTTGAAAGTCTAAAAAGTGATAAAACTTTTGGAAAAATGAATGTTGGAGATATTGCAATGAAATATTTGTCAAAATATGCAGCCAAAAAAAATTCAGCAGACAGAGTGTTTGGAATTCACGCAAAAGAACGCGGAAAAATGTTTATTGGAGACAAAGAAATTTTTATCGACAATAACGATGTTACTATTGATGGAGAAAAGTACGAGGGGACGACAGGTCTTTGGGAGTTGATCACAAGATCTGAACCTGATAAAACCAAGTACACTGATGACGACCTTAAAAATTATGAAGATATACTTATTAACACTCATGCAATGGAGAAAGGGAATCCAAACACGCCAAAATCTTCAGGAGGCTATAAGTGGAAAACGATTGTTTCAGAAATTTGGAAAAAAAATTACACACTAAAGAGGGTAAAAAAAGGTCGAGGAGTGATCATTCTTCCGAGTGATCCGAATGTGCTTGCGCAAGAACTTAACTTGAGCATCGCCGCAGGACATTCTGGAAATATAGTATCGAGAAACAAAGCCGTTGCCATTTGTGATGAGCTTTTGAGACAGGGGGAAATAAACAAAGAACAATACAGAGCGATTCAAAAATACATCGAGTCGTGAGAACGGATTCACTTGTGAATTTCCATGAATCCAAAGGATTTAAAAAAATATTTTCTCATTTTAAAAAATGCTCATTGTGAACAACAGAAGATATTTTAAAAAGAACGTTGTTGGAGGTGGAGGAATCATGGACGCGATTAAAAATTTTTTGAGGAGAATGGCAGCTTCAAACGCTTCACGATCGTCTCTTCATTTATTGAGAAAAGCAGCCGCAAGCGAAATTGGAAGAGAAGCAATCACAGCCGCCAAATCAGCTGGAAAAGAATTAGCCTCTTCAGCTATATCCACTGCTAAAGACGTTGCCATCGACAAAGGAAAAAAAGCGCTTGAAAAAGTTTACGCCAAGACAGGAACAGTGAATCCAAACCAAATACTAGCCACGAATGTAAACGAAGAGGTAAAGACTGATCATTGGATTAATCCAATGGAAGAGCTGTATAAAAAAATGCTTGGTTCTTCCATTCAAGTGAAAAAGAAAATGACGAAAAAGAACGCGGCTAGAATCCAAGATCTCGTTAAAATGGGGAGCGGGCTTTTGATTGCTTGATTATTTTTAAACCCTTCATGTCCATGGAAAAATCTTTGATTTTTTTAAACCCTTCATGTCCATGGAAAAATCTTTGATTTTTTTAAACCCTTCATGTCCATGGAAAAATCTTTGATTTTTTTAACAAATCAAAAATGACATAAATTTTTTTTTCTCATTTTAAAAATGATAAACACCGATAGATTAAGAGTTGATGAAATGCCAGAGTATGACACTGGAATTGAAAAAATCAACTTTTTTGAGTACCACCCAACAGTCCTCGATTTAAATTCTTCAGGATCGATCGATTTTGAAATTGATTGTCAATCAGTTCCGTCTGAGGCTTACATACTTGTTGAAGGGGTTCTCAAAAAAGCGGATGGAACTGCATACACAGCAGCAGACAACATTGCTCTGGTAAACAATGCCATCATGTATTTGTTCAGCTATGTCACCTATGATTTAGAAGGGCAACAAGTGGAAAAGGTCATGTATCCAGGTCAAGGAACAACCATGCTTGGATTGTTGAAATACCCTTTTAGTTTTCAGCTTTCAGATGGATTGAAGCAAATGTGGTATAAAGACACTTCAGCCGCCACCGGAAATCCAGGATTTGTTATAAGACGAGACCACTTGTTTGCAGACACGACATCCATTGGCGCATTTTCGTTCAAGATACCATTAAAACACATTTTTGGTTTTTGCGAAACTTACGACAAAGTTGTTTATGGATTCAGACACGTCATTAAATTTGCAAAAAAAGATTACGACGACGCCATTTACAGAGCTGAGACTGTTGCCGCAGGAATGATCGACCTTAAAAAATTCAGACTTTTTATGCCTAGAATAGAGTTGGATGTTTCGAATAAATCAGAATTCTTGAAATTAATGGCAAGTAAAATTAAAATCCCAGTAGCTTATAAGTCAAACAGAGTCGAAAGACAGGTCGTTCCTGCTGGTCTTACAGAATTTACTTGGACTCTTGGAAGAATCGTAGACAAAAGCGTTCCGAGATATATCGTGTTTGGGCTTCAAACAAACAAGAATTCCAGTCAAATTTTAAATCCAGCCATTTTCAACCATTGTGATGTCAGCAATTTTTTCGTAACCGTCAATGGAATAAAATATCTATATTACGATTACGATTTGAATTTTGGAGAAAAGAGAATTACCATGGCTCATTCTGACGCGTTCTCTTTTGACGATAAATATTACGGTACAAACGAACTTGTTTGTCAATCTGGTTTGACTCTGCTTGAATATAAAAATTTGTATCCGTTGTTTTTTGTAGACATTAGCAAGCAAAAAGAAAGAGTTGTTTCTGAAACGGCAGAATTGGTGCTCAACCTCAAATTTCGAACAGCAGTACCAGAAAACACCGTTATTTTTGCAGTGATCATTTCAGACAGATTGATCACTTTCGAATCCAACGGAACCAGCATGAACGTTGTTTATTAGGTTTAAAAGACCGTCATGAGATTCTTAACAAAAATGATTTAAATAAATTTTTTTCTTTTTAAAACTAAAACATGAGATATACAAAAAATTATCTGAAAAATTTGCTTATGGAAAATGGAATCACATTAACCTCAAACAAATTGTTACCTTTGATGATGATTGCGATTGAAAATAATCTAATAAGTAAAGATTCGCTTTTGAAAGGTGTAAAAGAACACAGGGCAGTGGGTCGACCAAAAAAAGAAATAAAAATGAAAAATGAGAAAACGGAAAAAAAACCGATCGATCCAAAATACGAGAGGCTTGCTTCAATTCGAAATAAGCCTGTGTCTGTGAAAACAACCAATATGGAAACCGGGGAAGTGGTTGAATACAAATCCCTTTACAAAGCAATGAAAAACACAGGACATGGATGGAGATATTTAGAACGTCGAAATGGAAAAGTGGAAGATGGAATAAAGATTGAAATTTTAAATTCGGAAAAGCTAGAAAGAAAAAGTCAGTGAGAATTTCCATGAATCCACGTGCGGATTTAAAAAATTTTTCAATTCTTTTTCAGAGAATTGAAAAGAAATAAAAAAATATTAGAAAAATGATTTTGAGTTAAATAAATTTCTTGATATATTAAAAATGGAAAACAAAACGTTGAAAGAATTGCGAGAAATCGCTAAAGATCAAAAAATAAGAGGGTATTCTAAAATGAGAAAAGGGGAGCTTATAATGACTTTGCAACCTTCAAGACCTGTGGTAAAACCTCCTATTGCTCCGAAACCAGCAATCATTCCACCGAGACCTGTGGTAAAGCCTCCTATTGCTCCTAAACCAATTCATTTGCAAAAACACATCCTTGATGAACCGGTTTCAGATTTAACACCTGTCATAACACCAAAACCAGTCATTCCACCGAGACCTTCATTTATTCCAAGTCTGAAGGCAGCTGCAAAAAGTGTAGCGTCGTATGTTAAAACTAAGTTTAATGATATTAAAGAATGGATAGAACCCTACGTTCCTGAAATAGTCAAGGAGAAGGTAAGAGAATCAGTGGAACAAATCGATAAAAAGATACAGTCTATCAAATCACTTGTATTAAAAACAGTGTATAAAAAGCCCTTGCCAAAGCCTTATAAAATAAAATTCAAGTTGACTGAAAACGCATTGGGTAGTATTGCTAGGTTATATTCTTACGAGCCTTCTTCTCAATATCAAGACATTGCATCCTTTTTTAATTTGGTAAGAGAGTCTGCCATTCAAACCATGGAAGGAGAAAGGAATACAAAAGTAAGAATTATTTTAACATGCAAAATGAAATCTGTAAGCATGATGACTGGTGAAGAAGTGACTCGTGAAGCAAGCTTTTCATCCAGCTCGGAAATTATTCTAGCAGCTACAGATGTAAGAGAGTTAATGAGCGAAATGGAAGAAAAAGTCTTGGAAAATAGTGTCAAATACAATGCTTTAGGTTCTAATAGCATCCTATCTAAGATTTTAAGAATGGATATAAACTTTATCGAATACACACCTCTCAGCGGTGGATCCCACATTGAGCTGACTGACGATCTAAAAGACAAAAAGGCAATCATCAACATGAAAAACAACGACAATCAATGCTTTAAATGGTCAGTTACCAGAGCGCTGAATATGAAAAATAAAAACAACGAAAGAATTGATGAAGACTTGATTGAAAAGTCGAAAAAGCTGAATTGGGATGGGATGGAGTTTCCTGTGAATTACCATAATATTAGCAAGTTTGAAAAAAATAATCCAGACATTAGTATCAACGTTTTTGAGTATGAAAATGAAAAACCCAACCCTTTGAAAATATCTGACTTTCTCGATCGAAAGCATAATGTTGATTTGCTGTATATTAAAAACAAAGACACAGAACATTACTGTCTCATTAATAGTTTCAGTCGATTTGCAGGCTCCTCAGCAACAAAAGGTAAAAGAAAACAACATTTTTGTAGAAGGTGTCTTCAATGTTATGATCAAGAAGAAAAGCTTCAAAATCATCGAGAAGATTGTTATAAAAACGCGCCAATGAGAATTGAACTTCCTAGAAATGGTTCAACTCTACAGTTTAAAGGAATCGGAAAGTCAATGAGGGTTCCATTTATCGTATATGCTGACTTTGAAAGCTTTATCAAGCCGATAGACTCGTGCGTTCCCAACTCAAACCAGTCTTACACAAAAAAGTTTCAAAGGCACATTCCAAATTCCTTTTCCTATTACATCAAATGTTTTGATGAAACCGTTTTAGAGCACGATCCAGTCATTTCCGTATCGTCAAACGAGAACCAAGACGTGGCTCAATTTTTTGTTGAAAATTTGGAAAGCGCAATAAAAGAACTTTTTGGAAAAATCGAGAAAAAAAAGATGGTTTTTACAAAAGAGGACAAAAATAATTTCAAATCCGCAACAGTTTGCCACATTTGCAATAAAAAACTCAAAGACGACAAAGTACGCGATCACTGTCATTTTACTGGAAAATATCGTGGAGCGGCTCACGACGAATGCAATAAAAAATTTCAAGTTCCAAAATTCATTCCTGTTGTCTTTCATAATTTGTCTGGTTACGACACTCATTTGTTCATCAAGAAATTAGGTGGAAAGATCACCTGTATACCCAACAATGAAGAAAAATATATCAGCTTCTCGAAAAAAATCAAAGTGGGAGAGTACATTGGAAAAGATGGAAAACCAAAAAACAAAAAAATTGAATTGAGGTTCATCGACAGCTTTAAATTCCTTTCCTTCAGTTTGGATACTTTGTCTAAAAATTTAAAGCCAGAGCAGTTTAAAAGCCTTGCATTACATTTTGAAGGTGAAAAATTTAATTTGCTTTGTAAAAAAGGTGTGTACCCTTACGATTGGGTGGACGGATTCGATAAATTTCAAGAAACGCAATTACCGCCAAAAGAGGCGTTTTTCTCAAAACTTAGACACGAGGGAATAAGCGACGAAGAATACGCGCATGCGCAAAAGGTTTGGAGTACGTTTCAATGCAAAACGTTCAGAGATTATCACGATTTGTACAACGTGTCGGATGTGCTAATACTGGCAGATGTCTTTGAAACTTTTAGAGACACTTGCATGAAACATTACGGTCTTGATCCTGCTTGGTATTACACCTCTCCTGGTTTGGCTTGGGATGCTATGCTAAAGAAAACTGAAGTTGTAATAGATCTTATAACCGATATTGATATGCTCAACATGATTCGAAAAGGAATACGCGGTGGAATCTGCATGATCTCCAATCGACATGGAACTGCTAACAACAAATACATGAGTGATGATTATAAACCTTCAGAACCTTCGAAATTCCTTCAGTATTTAGACGCCAATAATCTTTATGGATATGCTATGAGCAAACCTCTTCCAGTTAGAGGATTTAGATGGATGACAGAGGATGAACTTTTAAATTGGAAATCCATACCTTGCATTCTCGAAGTCGATTTAGATTATCCTGAAAGTCTTCACGATTTACACAATGATTACCCTTTAGCTCCTGAAAGAATGCTCGTTGGAAAAGTGGAAAAGTTAGTTCCCAATTTAAACAACAAGGAAAAATATGTCATTCACCATGAAAACCTAAAACTCTATGAACGAATGGGGTTGATCATTACCAAAATTCATCGTGCTATCACCTTTGAAGAAGAACCTTTCATGAAAGACTACATTGACTTCAACACCAAAGAAAGAGCAAAAGCTACAAGCGAATCTGATAAAGAATTTTTCAAACTCATGAACAACTCTGTCTTTGGGAAAACCATGGAGAATATTCTAAAACGCGTTGATGTTAGACTCGTTACCACGAGAAAAGAAGCTATAAAATTATCTAAAAAAATTAAATATAAACGAAACACCATTTTTGATGAAAACTTAATCGCGGTTCACATGGAAAAGGCAGTTGTTTTTTACGACAAACCTGTTTTCTTGGGAATGAGCATTCTTGACATCAGCAAAACACTCATGTATGAACATCACTACGACTACATGAAACCTAAATATGGGAATAAGCTGAAATTACTCATGACTGATACTGACTCGCTCTTTTATGAAATAGAAACAGAAGACTTTTACAAAGACATTGCTGACGATATTGAAGCTAAATTTGACACGAGCGACTTTCCTAAAGATCATCCTGCCGTTCAAAACTTTGCATTTGACGTTGGGTTTAAAAATAAAAAGGTTATCGGTAAGTTTAAGGATGAAGCAGGTGGTAAGCAAATTAAAGAGTTTGTTGGGCTTCGTCCTAAGCTCTACTCTTATGAGGTCTTTAATGAAAAAGAAGAACACAAAAAATGCAAAGGAATTCAGAAATGTGTTGTTGAAAAGCACATCACTCATCAAGATTATAAAGAATGCTTAATGACAAAAGAAAATCAGCTCAGAAAAATGAACGTCTTACGATCTCATCATCACGATGTTTTCACCGAAGAAATCAACAAAGTCGCACTCAGCTCTAACGATGACAAAAGGATCATTTTGGAAGATGGAATACACACGTTGGCTTATGGACACTACAAGTTGAAAAAATCGGTAGAGACAGAGGTAGAACATGAGTCAGAGGAAGAACACGGTGTAGAGGTAGAACCAATGACAGAGGTAGAACATGAGCCAGAGGAAGAACACGGTGTAGAGGTAGAAGCAGAACCAATGACAGAGGCAAAAAGGTTGATCGCAGAGTGCAGAAAGATAATCGAGGAAAACAAAGAAATTTCAGGTAAGTCAAAAAGGTTGATCGAAGAGTGCAGAGGTATAATCGCAGAGACAAAAAGGTAAGTGACAAAAATGAAGAATTTTTCACGGATCTGAAAGATTTAAAAAAAATAACAAAATAAAAAATGAGAAACAAAAAAATAAATGTGGAGGGAATTGTTTTACCAAACGAGGCTTTATCCACTATTCAGTTGATGGAAGCAGCAAAAAAACTAAAAATAAAAAACTTTCGAGGAGTTTTTGTCAGAGACGCGTTGCCAAAAAAGCCAAGAAAAAAAGAATGTGGAATTGTCAACACGGGTGATTCGAGCACAGATGGGTTTCATTGGGTGTGTTGGTTCAAAGACGGAGACAAAAAGTTCAGCTTTGACTCTTACGCTCAACCACCTCTCGTCGAGCTCGTTGACTATTTGAAAAGTCCTGTCTTTTACAACAGTGAAAGGGTACAATTTGGAAACACGTCTTATTGTGGTCACTTGTGTCTTTACGTCTTGAAAAAATGCGAAGAGGGAGACAGCTTTCAAGACGTTGTCAACACCCTTTGGTGAATTTTTTTAGATCTGCAAACGGATTTAAAAATTCGAAGAATTTCCATGTATCCAAAGGATTTAAAAAAATTTTTCACCATTAAAAAATGATTGACAAATTCAACAGAAACGAATTCAGTGCTTATTTTGATAATCTTGCATCAGACTCAGCCAGCAACGTTTATATTAAAACGGACGGATCGAGCACCATCACTGCAGATTTGGATTACAACTCTCATAAAATCATAAACCTGGGTGAACCCACCAACGCACACGATGCTGCTACAAAATATTACGTAGACAATCACGTGACAGGTGGTACTGGAACTGTAGTGGGAACTGCAGATTTGGATTTAAATTTTCACAAGGCGATCAATTTGAACGAACCGACTAATCTTCATGACGCTGCCACTAAAAATTACGTCGACGTCAGCTCGAACCAGTGTGTTAAAACGGATGGATCTAGCACCATCACAGGGATCATCGACATGAACTCTCACAAGTTGATCAACGTTTCCGACCCTACCGCTTTAAAAGACGCAGCGACAAAAGGGTATGTAGACACCAAAGTCTCTTACAACACTATTTCATACACCGACATTAACATGACAGCTCATAAACTGACTAATTTAGCAGAACCCACATCAGCTTCGGATTCAGCTACGAAAAATTATGTGGACACGCATGCTTCAGGTGGAACGACTGTTGGAAATGCAGATTTGGATTTGAATTCGCATAAATTAATTAATGTGACTGATCCAACCAACGCGCAAGATGGAGCAACAAAGAATTATGTAGACTTGTTGATGCAAAAGTCGAGTTTGACCAGTGTCGTTCCAGGATCTAGTTTTACCAGTTTAGGATTCAAGTCTCAGACGGTAGCAGCGTTAACCACTTCGCCGGTGTTTGCGTTTTCTGGAAAATCCGGAGTGTTGAGAAGACTGTGGCTGGCTTTATACAGCACCTCTGGAACGAATATTCCAGGTCAAGTTTTCATTCGAATCTTCACTGACGGAGAAATCAATGTAGGGAATTATGCAGAAACCACGGAAGGAGTTGGAGTGGATCAAACAGGACTTGCTACCGATTTGCTTTTTTCACCATTGGGAGGAGCTTTTTACGCCAACTCTTTGCAGGGATGCAACATGTTTAACACCACTTCCTTGGGAGGATATTTCACATTGGACATGCCTTTCAGAAACGACGTCTCCATTCAACTCGTCAACAGAAATGCAACAGCCATCACGTATTGGATTCAACCGTTCATTTCCACACTTGCTTCTATTCCTGCAACCATCCCTCTTTACAAACTGTACTGCAGAACGTTTCGATATTTGAATACCACTTACGGCAGCGAATATGTTTTGATGAACACCAACGGAAAAGGAAATGGTGTGTCGTTGAAATACATCAGGATGCACATCATTGGCGCCTCTGGAAACTGGTGGGAATCTAGAGTTCGAATGTATGATGGGAATATACCTCCAGGTAACGGCTCTGTACTCACTCCTTGGACATCGTACAACACCAACAATTACACGTATTTTCCAGGATATGACGGTGACAGCACATGCATCTTTTCCTCTTCTGGACTAGAAGATTTTTACTTGTCCTCATGGAATGGAGCAAATTTAACTTCATTCAACAACAAATCGACTGGACTTCTGTATCAATCCACATCCTCCATCGGCTCTACATCTACCATCTCTTTTTACAGAAATTTCGGAGAAGCAGATTCTATGCCTACTGTCGCAGCTGGTAGAAGACTCGTTGTCACGCTCAACTCTGGTGATGCTCAAGTCGGTCAATCCGGAAGCTTTTACCTTCTTCTAGGACAAGTCTATTACTACGCTTAAAAAAAAATCACTTGCGAAATTCTATGGATCTATTATACAGATGAAATAAAAAAATGAAAATGACTTAAATAAATTCTTCTTGCTATAAAAAGATGAGTATTACAGAACAAGAAGAATTTGAGGAATTCCTTTACAGTGAACTACCGGAAATAATTAATCCCACTTTTGATCCAGAATTACACAGAATGGCCATACAATTCCACGATGATCAACACAAAAACAACATGCACAAAGAATTAGAGAAACGCGAAGAGAAAAATATAAACATCTTTTTCCATACTTGAACTACAAAGAATAAATTAAGTCATTCACAACCTTTTTTTTCATTATGTCATCTCATTATGAAAATCCACAAAAATGGAAATACGCAAAAATGCCCATGAGCATGCGCAAAAAAAATATCCATGAGCATGCGCAAAAAAAATATCCATGAGCATGCGCAAAAAAAATATCCATGAGCCAGAACCCGCATTTTGTAGTAGTTATATATATATATATATATATATATATATATATATGTAACTAGGGTATAACAACAGCTCCACCAAATTTCAAGAATGCTGTATTAAAAATGGCTTACGGTATTGTATGTTAAGTCTTCAGTTACGGACTAAATTTTTAAGTTGCTAAAATATTTGGAATTTCAATCTGAAATTTTAAATTCCAAGTTATCTCGTTTCAAAATACCTTTTTGAATATGCAATGCAGCCAATAAAATGTTTTTTAAGTTACAGCAGCAAATTCAGCGCACTAGCGATTGTTAAAGGAATAAACAAATAAATATAAAATAGTAAACAAAAACTTCAAAAAGAATTACAAATACAGTACAATCTCTCTAATTCGAATCTCCATAATTTGAAAACCTCAACAATTCGATTGGATTTTTTGGATTCGTCAGAAATGAGTGTTTGTTAAACTCAAGTGTAGCTCTTGCAAATGCTTTTCTATATGACATCAAGCATGTTTTGAAAAACGATGTTGATATCAATCACTTCTTGATTGACAAGTGCAAATTAGGTAGGGCTAAAGCACAAGTAAAGATAGTAAAAGTAAAGATTTAGAAAAAAAAAATCAGTTAATTTCCATTGGTGTGGATAGCAAACTTTATCAGACCACTCCAACTTCTAGCATGATAAACTCACCTGAAATTCCCTTTCAAAAAATCTATTGAATCTGAACATCACCTCACATTTACGTATAAAGATGGAAAATCTAATGGAACCTATTTGACTCATAGAACAGTTCCTATTATTGGCGCAACTGGTGTAGTTCTTGCAAAAGAGACGTCTAGCGTTTTGCAAGAATTTAACAGTGTTGAAAGAATTCAGCAGTTCTTCTTGATAATAATGCTACCAATACTGACGCAATAAGTGGTTTAGTGGTAAAACTTGAATTATTAAAAAGAAAACTGCACCTCATTGGGTGCACGCTACATAAAAACGAACCACCTTTAAAAGCACTTTTTAAAAAACTAGATGGTGTAACAACTTGACTAGGAAGCTTAAATGGGCTTTTTGTCTAAAGATGTGATGAAAATATTCAGGATTCACATCAAGTTTTGTTTTAACCTAGCACGAATCCTATAGTTGATGGGTATGTTCCAAAAGAAGTACTGAAAAACCTAAGTAGTAATCAAAGACTTTTATTTGAGTATTGCAAAGGAATAGGGTCTGGTAAAGTTGCGGATAAATGAGCTGCTTATTGTAATAGCTTACTGTTATGCTTATTTCATTATACGAATGTTGCAACAATGGCGTAAGAAATAACGCAAAAGAGAATTCCGAAAAAGTATATAAATTGCACAACTACGTATAAGCAGACAGAGAGAAAAAAGAAGTATATATCTGTAATAGAAATGTAGTCGCCTTGATTTTACACTGATAATAAAATTGGCCCACTTAACCATGTAAGGAGATTAACTCTAGCTATTTGCATTCTCTGTTTACATTCTCTGTTTATATACAAGAGACAATCAACTAAACAAGTCTTTAAAAAAACTAGTCTATATTACTGTTCAGGTTTTTGCTCCAGCATGGTTTGAAATAAAAGATCAACTAAGCTGCACGACTCTCCTCGTCTTCTTTTTTCTGTTATCATTCGGCTAAATATTCTCCCATTTGATGATGTGATATATATTGTGAAGCAGAAAATTAAAAATAACGCATTCTGCCTGAGACCTGAAAACATTCTCTATGCCATGGTTAAAGATGATGACAACAAGATCCGAAATCATGGTTTTCAATCAATACTGACTCTTATACAAAGGTATCTTTTTAAATTATTTAATTGACTGAGTAACTTAAATAAAGAATTTTTTTTTTATTTACAGAATAAACTTGACCATTTTGCAAAAGGAATTGAAAAAAATTCCTTTAAAAAATTTTAATGCCAATCACCGGTATGAGTTGATAGACCTCACTGCTCCAGATGTTACGGAGCCTACTACGTAACATTTTACAATTCTAAAATTCAATACTTCATAGACAATTCTGTTAAGCCAGATATTCTGGACTTCCCATCTCACTCCCTGATTGTAGAGCGAACTGTTAAACTAGTATCAAAAATATCCCATTACGTTTACGGGTTTGAGAATCGACGCAACTGCATCTTGACAAATTTGCTTAGCAGAAGGATGCGTCAAGCATAAATGTCAAAAAGATATATGATGATATTTTTGAATAGACTCAAAATGTTACTAAATTAGATAAACAACCTTTTATAAATTTTGAATCATAGATTGTAAAAAAGCGTTTAGAAAACCTTTTGACATATTCTCACAGTTGAATATTTAATTTTCGCTTATTACGCTTTTGGGAGTTAAGGTTAGTTTTAGTCTGATTAAATTTAGTCGACTAACTTAATATATATATATATATATATATATATATATATATATATATATATATATATATATATATATATATATATATATATATATATATATATATATATATATATATATATATACACGTATATATAAAATAAATTTAGTCGACTAACTGTGTTGTACAAACGCTATAAAAAGTAGTACTGTGACCAAAACTAAAAATTGTAACAAATTTTACTAAAAAAACCGTAACTAAAAAGTTATTCGACTGACATTTTAGCGTAACTAATATTAGTCAACTAACTTTGTAGTCTAACTGAATTTAGTCGACTAGCTTTTTAGTCTAACTAAATTTAGTAGACAAAATTTTTAATTTGAAAAATATATGTTGTAAAACTTTTCTCTAGCAATGGTACTAACGATATCTGTCTCTAACATTTGTCTCTCACATGATTTTACGTAGTTCAATCTAGTAAGGAAGAATCTCAGGAAACTTGAAGTGGTAAACAAGCGGCCTTACATGACCCAAAAGCCACTATAGTCTTTGATTAACTTATTTCAAATGAAGAAATCACTAAAATGGAACGTTTATAAGATTTAAATGTTGAAAAGCGATCTGCTGATTTAACATTACACGACGATTATAAAATATGAACTTGCCATTGCAACAACTCTAAAAATACCAAAGAATTACGTTCATCGTGCGGTACAGCGATACAGACAAACGGAAAGCCATTCTGATCATTTGCGCTTAAGAAGGCAAAAAGCTAAAACAACAAGAGAATAGAAGCATATTGCTGTAATCAGCAAACAAAAATGTTGACTCACAGCACCAGATGTTCACGTTGAAGTGAACAAAACACGAAATAAATCTCTTACTACAGTTAAAAGATGTTTACGAGAACCTAATCGGTTTGCTCGAGCTGCTGTAAGAAAACCATCACTTGGACCTTAAAATAAAAAAAGGACTAAGAATAGACTCTTACTCACTATGAATGGACTATGAAAAACTTTGAAAACGTAATTTGGAGTGCTCAATTGAAGTTCAAAATATTTTGTTCAAAAAGACGAGCATATGTTTATCAAAACGAAAAACAGATGATGTTACCAGAGTGTGTGTTCCTACAAGGAGGCAGCATGGTGGAATCCGTCATAGTTAAATGTTGTTTCTCCAAGTCTAGATTTGAGGGTTTATTTAAAATTGATGTTATTGTAACCAATGATGAAAAAAGATGCCCCCCATAACCAAGAGATTTACACATTTTCCTAAGGGTAACATTAATTGTTTATACAATACAAACGACGTTTAGACGTATTTTAATCAGGCAATACCCATTGTTATTTGGTGTTCTTTGGTCGTTTTTTTTTTTTACTTTATTTTATTTTTTATCATATAAGTTAATGAAAAACTTTAACAACTTTTTTGTGATTTTGCAAACACCTCACCATGTAAACTTATTCATGAACATTCTCTTCTTTTTCTTTTTGTGGTGCTAACGGTAACCGGGTAGTATTTAAAGTAGCTAATTGTTTTAAAATGTCATTATACTAGTGTTACTAAAAACTCTAAGTGTTAGCAAAACAACTAATCTTCATTGAAATGTCATCAAATGAAGGTATGAAGCGAGAAAAAGTTTTTCATTTTCACGTTGAAAGTCCTGGTATGTCAAATAAAACAATTTCTAAAGAGCCGCAGATTGCTTTGAAAACAGCGCAGAGTGTTGTGAAACGATTTAAGGACACTGGTAAAATCAAAGAGAAATCAGGAAGTGGAAAAAAAAAAGGTTTCGTTTGACGAGATCTTGTTATAAAAGTGAAAAATGCCTTCGACAGAAACCCGGAGATTTCTGATTAAACTTTAGCAAATAAATTTGAGACATGTGTTTCTGTTATACAGAGTGAAGAGAAATTGTGAATATAAATAATATAAAAAGGAAAAAGTTCCTTGTCATGAAGAAAAGCTTTAAAATGTTTCAATTCGTGGTTCAAAGCTGCTCTATAAAAAATGATGTGCAAAAAAATCTTGTTTGATTATTGATGATGAAACTTATTGTGCTGCATATTTGCAATCTCTTCCAGGACACCAATATCATTCAGCAATTTGGGAATGTGGAGAAAGAAGCTTTTGTTTTTAGTCTACGGGAATAAATAACACCGAAATGTACATCAAAGAATCCCTTAGAAGCGTCTTTTGCCGTTTTTAAGATCTAATATGGGTAATCTGCTTTTTAGGCCCAATTTAGCATCATGTCACTACTCAGGGACAACTTTAAACTGGCTTAGAGAACATAAAGTAGATTTCGTTGAAAAACACTGCAATCTACCTTGTGTCCCGAACTACGTCCTATCGAAAGATATTGGGCTAATGTCAAAGGAAAACTGAGTTTCAATGTAAAAGAAGCTAAAAACATACAACACTTCAAAAAAAAAATAAGTTAGAGCTAGCAAGAAAGTCCAGCCGAAGACCGTGCAAAAGCTGAAGTCGAGTGTAAAGGTGAGTTTCCACTCATCCGTTTTTGCTACGGGAAAGGGAAAGGGATGGGAAAATTAATTACTTGAGCATGCGCAGTGATTAATTTTCAAAATTAAATTATAAACTGCGCACGCTTACGTGATTAATTTTCCCTTCCCATTCCCTTTCCCGTAGCAAAAACGGATGAGTGGAAACTCACCTTAAAACGCAAAGTGCGTGCGTTCTCACGTACACAACTTCACAAACTTACTGAAGTGAAATTTAAGAATATTAACATTTTTTATATTTATTTAACATTCAATGTTAAAAAACAATAGTTGAATAAATATTCTTTAAAATATCCGCGCAGATATTTTCCGGTACATGTCTTACTTATTGCATGTATTAAATCTATGTTTAGCCCGTATGTCATAACAATAAACTATTTGTTTTAAAGCATTTAGTTAAAGATGCTTTTATTATAAAACTGTGAGCTCCCTTAATGAATTTAAAGATCAGTGTAGGAGAGGAAAATTACGTGCATATCTTTTTCGTTCAAAATGAAGCTCAAATATTAAATAAGATAAAGGTGCATAGAATTTCTTATTCAGTCCTCCCTTAAAAAGACGTTTTTTAATGAGCTTATCTTGTTTTATTAGAAGCATTTGCTGTATGAATACAGATTATATCAAGGACACTCAAGAAATGGTCACTACTGCACTTCCTAAAAATGATAGAAAATTTGAAGTAGATTTTGAAATGCCTTAGTATAAAATATTTGTTGATTTCTAGAACCACCTTCTCTTTCTCCATATGTAGGACTAAATTTGTAATTAAAGTAATATAAATTAAAGTCAATGACTTTCAAAAAGTTGCTTACAAAATATACAAGTATGAAGTTTTCCAAACTAAGGTTAGATGGTAGAGGAATTTTTGTCATCATAAGCATTACATCCATGGCTTATTTATAACCATCGATCATTATGAAAGTTTGATACATTTTCACGAAATAAATATGTATTCCATTTTTTAAAAGGTTTATTTTCTAGATGTGTTTTAAAACCTTTGAAGGAAGTTATAGCACCAGTCTCAGAAGATTCTTTTGAATTCACATATATCTAATGGCAAACATAAGATGATTATATATTGTATCTAAAAGAATACTATGATGCATCTAATGGCAAACATAAAGAAGTCTCTATTCAAGCATTATTTTATAATTTAGGATAATTGTAAAATTATTTAAATTAAATAGGTTTAATGTTTAAATCTCTTGAAATTGAGGGAAACTCACTTTAAATACCGTCTTTCAAAATATGTTTAAAGACGTTTTGATTTTAAAGACAGGAATGAAACTACAAGAAGTACAAAAAAAACAAGCTACATACAAAAAAGCGAGATATCTACTATGCCATAGATATCTACTATGCCATAGATATCTACTATGCCTGGACTTTTCTTGATTACTTTTTAATTCAAGGGATCTGTGAAACACTTAAAGTGTTTGTTTGTGTAGTTTTCTCGCAACTCATCCATGAGATCACAACAATAAACTCTTCAAACAAAATTTCTATACAAATTTTCTTCTTCTTTTATACCGGACGGCAGTTTTCGTAAAGGAATTATAGCTTGCAGTTGAACAACACGCAAGTACAATTTTTTAAATAAAATACAGTTTTGTTTTGCACTTTTTGATAATCTTTACAGACCGATTTTAGGGAAACATTTTTAACTTAACAAGAAAATGCAACTCAAAAATCTAATTAAACTTCCACTTTACAGGGGCCTAATAAAAACGATTAAAGTTATACTGCAGTTTTACATTTCTGGTTAATGGTTTCTTTTTGTTAAAGCATTACGTAGTGAATTAATTCTACCCCTAACGTATTTTTAATGTAAATATTTTATAAAAAAACCCAAAATGATGCTCCCTTACAGAAATTACAATTTTATGTTCTTTAAAGCGTTTATTAATATAATGGTCTTACTTCAAAGACAATATATATTCTTGATTGTTATAATTGATTTAAATATATATTTTGTTATTAAAATATTTGTGAAGATTAAAAGAAATGAAAATTTTATTAAATATAAAGAACAACGTACCTATAAATTCAATAGTTTTATTCTTTTTATTTTTCTTTATTTCTCTTCGTTTTTCCTCAAATATTCAAATAAGAGCGTAATTTGCAATGAGTTCTCTAGTTCTGTATTTACTTTGATTGCATTTAATATAGCAAAGGATTATAGTATTGGTGGCAATATGCCACCACACCTAACATCATCATATCGAAAGCAAAAGTGGTTTAAACCAATCAAAACTTACTTGCTAAAATATGCTCAAACACGATGATGAAGGTAAACCACATATGGTTTTACCATTGTAATATTCACAATTAAATAAATAATTGCTATGTCAAATATTTCATGGTAAGTAGCATGGTAATGGAGCAACTTCCGACTCGCTAATCAGCAGTTGCTTTTTAATTAGTATAAGACTTTGTTATAATAAATACTCAGTAAAATACGTTCTATTCTCAAAAACTGAAAACTATTATGATCTCGTTAAGAAAATTATCTTTTTTTTTAAACCAAAATTTCAAAACATAATTTCAAAGAAAATTCAAAACATAATTTCAAAAGAAGAAATTCGTCAAATTGATTTCAAAAAAGGTTCAGCCCTTCAAAAAGATACTCAAAAAAGAAAGTTCACAACTAATGAACAAAATGGGACAAATTTTTAATGCACGTTACAAAAATTTATTATCATAAAATTCAAAAATAGTCAAAGATATACCTCTTGCTGGGAATGACTAGTTCTATTTAGAAAAATATCCAAAAGACGTCCGTATTCAAAAATTCTTGTAGAACTACTCTCGGAAAAAAAAAATCCCATGAAAATCCTTTTCGTTTTCTCTTCAAAAAATCTCAAAAACATTCTGCGAGATTTTTCCAAACCGTTTTTTTTTCTGTTTTCGCAGATGTTTCTTAAAACGGAAAAAAAAAAAGTTTTCTCGAAGTTCCTCGAGTTCAATAACACTCTCAACAGTTGCAAGCATAAGATGATTAAGCTTGAGAACAGTTAAATAAAAAGGATAAAAAGAACGAAATGCGGTTGGTAAAAGTATATCCTTAAGACACTTCACGAAGAAAGTTTTAAATAAGTAGGGTGAAAAGGGTGAAAAGGGTGTGGAAGCACGGTTTTTCGAACCGTTCGTAATTACCTACACAGATCTTGGTCACAAAAGTTATATGTCTATATGGTCAAATAGCGCGAGTGGAATCTAAAACGAAGCTGTCAAAGTATAAGGAATAGGATATTTGTTGTGTTAAGTTAACTGCCAGGTGTTTAGCAGAGGAATTTTAAGTCAGCAAGACGAACTCAGAAGGATTAACTAAAAGAAAGGTTGTTTCTTTTTGCATAAAATACAAGATAAAGTCGACCAACAAACAGGAGAAGAACAATATATACTTTATCCAACTAATGCACACAATTAATACAAGTTTACATGAGATTAATATAAGTTTACAAGTTTACAGATGGCCACGGTAAATACAAGTTTACAGGAGAGGTTTAAAGAGATCATGAACTTCTAAATTTAGTTTGAACTTTATTGCGATTTAAAGATGCAGGTTTAGGAAGATTGTGAAATTATTAGCTTCATTATTGAAGAAAAATCATAACGATCTTGATCTTCTTTCCAATTTTACGCTTATATAAATCAGCATGCACTTCCTGAACATTTTCTTAAATATTACTGTCGCCGTGAGTTTGTTAGTAACAATAATTATTTCTGTTGCTTTTTTCAAAAATTATTTTTCAAAGATAAATAGAAAACAAATTGTGCATGTCAATTGACATTCGTGAACATATGGAAACAAGAAAAGTCCCACTTTATAATCGTTTTGTTTATTGGTATATTTTTTGTTTTTGCTTTTTTGTATTGAAACCTTTTCGATTACTTTTCTGCATTTTCTTTTAATAAACTGAGAAAAAACAAACGAAAAACGGTTAAATACATACTTCTTTTAGCGTATTTATTGAGGTGGCACCACTCCTGGTAGTCCCCCTCCCCCTCCTCCTCTTTCCCACAAATACACCTTCAAACGTTAAAGATGCCATTAGAAATAACGATAAATTTTATTGAATCTTGTGCTAGTTTGCTTACAGTTTAACAAGAATTATCGTTAGGCTTAATTTAACCATAGGAATTCATATAACCTTAAAAAGTATTTTGACGTTTTTTTTTTGAATGCACGCATTTCGGGTGATTTAAGGCATGTCTGGCTTTTATCAATGTTCGGTTGCACCCACTGATCTCTATAATAACTGGATAGCGCATCTCAAATATCAAAATTCACGCCAAAATCGCCATATTGGAAAGCCCCAGAACAATGAAATCTGATATGTGTGATAAAGCGATAAAGCGATAAGCCGAAAAACAGAACTTAAAGCTTACGGGATTAAAATTTTTGGGGCTTTCCAATATGGCGATTTTGGCGTCAAAAAATAAGAAGTTTTGCTCGGAGTTGCGCTATCCAGTTATTATAGAGATCAGTGGTTGCACCACTAAACATTTTTTTTTGAGTATAAATTTTTTTGGCAAACAATTCACATTTAGTCTTTTCTGAAAAAGGAGAATATCTTTAAAAATAAACAAAAAAACATACACCAGGGTCGACCTTTAGCCTTTTTGTATTACAGGCGAGTAACAATTACCTCTTAAAAAGTCATGACTTTTAAGAAGTATTTTACTACGTTTTTCCTATTTCTGCTGCGAAAATTTCGAATTTAGCAAAAAAAAAAAAAAAAAAGTAAACAAAGTTGAATAGGTTTTGAACATTTAAATTCGAACCTAAGAGCATAGCTGAACTGTTTGAGTGTTTTTATATGAAAGCTGAAATTTTAGGAGGTCTAAAAGAAATCATCATTCTCAAAAAAAGAAAAAGTATGAAGATTTTTAGTGCCAGTTTCTTCACATTCATATCGAAGAAAGATACTTTTACAGAAAATCTAGTAAATTGTCCATAAGAAGAATTTGGTTGGTAAACCAATAAAGACATTTCGGAGCAGTGTTCTCAAAAAGGATGTAAAATTTTGGAACCTCAAGTTCATTAAGAACATACACTTTAAATTGGTAAATATAAACATGTATGTGTACTATTTTTATTAAATATAAATGTTTATATTTACCTGTATATTTTTTTTATCTATTATAGGCTGTTTCTATAAAAAAAAAAAAAAAATGTCGGCCTTTGAAAACGGTATACTTAACGTCAAATTCTAAATGTGATTAATCCCGCGAGGTGAAAACACTTCACACGCGTTTAAACAAAAATAACACGTAAAAAAAACGAAGTTTTCTCCGACTGGCCTTAAATCACCCGAGATATGCAGGACTTTTATTTTAGTGTATTTTACCTGCCTATTTAAAAACTTTCATCGCGAAGTGTCTTAAGAATATACTTTTACCGACCGCATTTCGTTCTTTTTATCCTATTCACTAACAGTTCTCAAAACCAAGTAATCGTGATACTGCTTAATCGCATATCAAAGTATATCATAGATATTGTAGAGTGCAATTGTTTAAAAAAGTAATTGAAACCTATTTCAAATTTAAATGGCTCAAATATTTTATTATTCAAAACACATTTACTTATTTAAATTTTAACTGCTTTTAAATCAGAAAATTACATAGCAATTATAACATTTATAAATATTTAGCCTTAATTCGACTGATGATGGCATCTAACACTATTGTTTCATATTCTGGACATCGTGGTCCTAATGAATGTGGTTATTGTGGTAACAATTCTTCAAAATTTACTCATGGTATAGCATTAAATTTCTGTTTAAATGAGTTCAGAAGCTTACTTTTAAATTAAAATTTCTAAATGAACAGTTTAGAGCTCTTAATTTTGTGGATATGCTTCAGTAGGGTTGCCTATCCACAAGAGTAAAAACCTGTGTATTCCTTAAAGTGTCACGTTTTTATTGAAGTAGTGAAACAATGTTAACATTTAATTGTTGTTATGTTTCACAGTAAAAAAAAACCTTGCTATCTAACTTACTCAGCTGGTCCTCTCTAAGTCTGTTCAACTAATGCTGTTGTAAAATCTTTAGGGTATAAAGCTAGATTTTATTTGCAAAATCCATACTGGTCTCAGAAACATTGTGAATTATTAGTTTTAAACTTGCTTTCCCAGGCATATTTCTAAGCTTTTTACCATTTATATTGTTTATTTTTATACTAAAGCTTTTGAAGTAATAGTTTTATTTTTCCTAGAAATGTGTTTGTTCATTTTATAAAATAATAAAAATAAAAATAATGTTTGTAACTCAACAAAATCAAACTTGTAACATTTATGGATGAAAATTAGGATTTGAATGCCTTGTTAACGTTAGCTGAATTGGGAAATATAATTTTTAAGTTATTATTCATGAGCATGAATAAGGGAATTGTTCAATATTTTGGTGAGGATGATAATGGAGGTCATTCATGTGGGTATTGCAAGAAATCTAACGAAAGTTTGAGTCATGGTAAGTATTTTTTTTTTGCTTTTGCTGACTATTTTAAAAAATCCTAAAATCAATAAGTTCAAATTTTTTGTTAAAACTGAAAATAATTTGAGAATTCTTACTTTTTTTCTTAATCAGTGTATTTTCAAATTACTTTTTAACAAAAATTGCAAGTTTTATATGTATACAAATAGGAATGTGGGCTCATTGTCTGCAGTGTGATGATTATATGAGTTTGATAGACAGAGGGTGGCGAAGGTGTGTATATTTATCATTAAGTTTGACTAATTTAGTTTTTGCATATAAATTAGGTTTTATTTAGCTGTTACTAAAAAAATAAAAGCATCATCTTGTTAATTTGTTGATTAAATTTTTATTCTTTACCACATCAGAGGAAAATTTTTAAGCTCAAGAAAAAATTTAGAAATAAATCACAGTTATTTTAATGAATCTATTGACAATGGCACAGCCAAATAAGGTTCTGAAATTTTTTATTCTGCAGTTTTACCTTTTTTTTTAATCATATAGAAATTAATTATTTGTTGTAAACAGGCATAAGGCTTTATCATTAATGTCTGATAAAAAGCAAGGGCTATTCAAATAGAAATTAAACCATTAGGATGTGTGAAAAAAAAAAAAAGTTTTTCTAATGAAATGTTTCTTTTTAACAAGGCTTTTTATATTTATATTTCTTATAAACTCTTATTTTAGAAAATTATAGGAGCAAATAGTTTATGATATCCAAATTTAAGAAATGCAGTAACTGAAAAATGCTCCAGTGGTTAAAGTTCATATCACCAAGAATCCAAAAATGAACATATCAGTATAATTGTATATGATATGTTTCAAAAAGATTATTCTAAGAAATATAAAAAATCAAAATAATTTTTGACAAAGTTGAAAAACATTATCAAGAGCATTTTCCAGTATTTATCCAATTTGTTGATAGCAAAAATGTTATTCCTTAGAGAAAGAGTTAATGTCAAAAGTCATCATAAAGAAATTTTTAAAACACTTGATTAAATATAAGTCACAGAAAGAGGTGTTAAAACACTTGATTTAAATATAAATCACTAAAACTAACCTTAACTTTTTAAGTATAATTCCAACTAAATCCCTTTGGAAATAACCTTTGAAATTAAAGTTATCTGAATAGTCTGTATTACATCTAAGAATGAAAGTGAACTTTGATGTTTGTATTTTAAAAATCTGGATGGATACATCATTTTTATATTATTCTTCCATACATATTGGAGACATTTGAAGTCATGGTCCAATAATTGGACTTTAAAAAATCATTTAAATTATAATTAAAATAATTTTTATTTGCAATGAAATTGCATTAATTTGTCATTTCTTTTTCAAATTATGTAAAAGACTAGCATTTGTTTGTGCCCAACAACAAAAGTCTTGTAGCAAATTCTCTTGATAATAATTATAAGAATCTCTATCTTTTGGGGATTGTTAGGCTTGAGTTGTCTTTAGCTTTAAGATCCAAACAGAACCAGATATTTTTCAAAAGAAAAAAAGTACAACAAAGTGTCAGTAGCAAATGATTTGTTATATTTTTACTATATTTGTGCAATCTCTAAGCATATGTAATAGAAATTAGTTGTATTTCTTAGAAGTGGAAGTTATTGCTATAAACCTATTATGAATAGAACCTGTTGTCCACAATATTCTATCAGGTTAGTTCAGCATCTTGTTTTTTCCATTTTATATTAAATAGTTTAAAATTATTTTTCATGTTATTTTCTACAAAATTTCTCTACTCTGGAATTTATTCCCTTTTCACTTGAAGATAGTAGATTTGAAAGTTATAATATATTTCAGTGAAATATTTTCTTGTAAAAAATGAGTATAAACAAGCATTTTACTGGTAAATAATATTAAAATTTTAATAGTACAAAAACTAGTTACTCCAGTGATTTTATAATGTGTGGTCTTATAATATGTAATTTTTAATATTGTTACATAGATGTGATGCTACAAATATTAAGTTAACAAAATCTCAGAAGAAAGTTGTAAAACGAGTTCATAAATTTCTTGCCAGTGGCCATCGTAAACTAAAGAAAAGTTCTTCTAATGAAGCAGAAGACTTTATTGGTGCCTTACCTGATGTCCCCCAAGTCATGCAGTTTGATTTAAAGTTCCAAGAGAATTGCAACACATATCAAAGTACAAATGAAAACCAAGAAGACCATTCTACCTTTGAAAGTGAAAGTGAAAGTGTATCTTGTGAAGATAAAAATTTTATAAAAGGTATACTCTTTTTATGGATTATAAGAATACAGGCACAACTAAGTTATATAATATACTATAATTATGTTAAACTTAAAAATAATCGATCCAGTACAAGGTCAATAATTTTTATTTCACTGTTATTTCATATTACAAATGTCAAGCATATTTTTGTATAGTATTAAAAAACAAATATAGTGCGATAGAATTCTTTAGCATAAAAGATATTTTGTTTGTTAAAAGAATGTAGATGGATTTTCTCTGCCACAACTTTTATCTAATTAATAAAACTCTTCAACATTTTAAGCAAATATCAATGACTCTGGATAAAATGTTTTCTCTTTTATTGAAATGTGTTTTTCATTGTTGTAAAAGTTCAGGCCATGATAAGGTTTGCATATTTCCATTTGTGAAAACAATTTTTCAACAGTGAAAACCTTATTCATTTTTTTACTTCACATTTTTTTTGGTATTGAGAAATTTTCAAGGATGGGCAAACATTTTTGTCTTAGAACTCATAACTTTCTAAAGTTGGACTGTAAATTGCTGACCTCCCCTATTGGAATTCCAAAGGATGACCAATGTAGGTAATTTCATATGACCCAAGTTTTTTTCTCTTTTTAAAACCTAAATCTATGATAGACTCGGAAAAGTCATAATTGTTGTAAATATAATTAACTTTATTTTTTTTTGGTAAAATAAAGATCTGATGAATAAAACACATTTGTAGAGTTCTAAGACAGGTGTCTGAAATAAAATATTACTATCAGAACAGCACTCAATACCCCCTAGGCATCAAAATATTTCAAAATATTTCTGAAATGTTCTAACATACAGTATATTTTTTATAAATGTAGATTTAACATGATCTGTACACAAAAAAAAAACAAACAAACAAACCAAAAAATTCAAGTTTGTTGAAATCTTTTTCTTTTTTTTCCTTTCAGTCGAACAAATTCTTTTTATTAGATCCAGTTAAAAGAATTTTTTGTAGGATGAGTTCTTTATAAGGTATAGGCTTTCCCAATATGCTGTTCAGAGTACTTCTCACAGGAAAGCTTAAACTAGTGCACAAAAATGTGTGAATTTTGATGAGATTGGTTTAATGCCACCAAGAGCTTGACTGGTGAGATGTTTAGAGTAGTTAACTCATCAGTAATATAGATCCTTTAATGCAAAATTAGCTCATCAAGAGTTTTTATTATTTATTTGTGAAATCTGTACCTAAAGAAGCAGTGATGCAGCTTTACAATCAAGTTGCAGAATTTGATTGTGAGGTTGCGTTATTGCTTCTTAATGTACAAGTGATTCTAATGTCATCTGCATCTATAAAGATGGTTTATAATGAAGACTTAACAAAAACACATCTACATGCACTACAGCAAGTGATAGTTTGGAAAACAATTGTGAAATCCAAATTTATTTCTCTAAAAAATACCAAATAGTTGTACTGTATAAATCAAGATCTTTGATCTCAATTAGGAGCAAGATGACATTCTTTATATGTAAATATGCATTCAATCTTGATGATAAATTTCCAGCAGTTTTGCTATAATGTAAAACAGATAATACTCCTTAGAGTAAATTTTCAAACATCATTAAAGAAGCTCTCATCACTACAATATTGACAATGCACAGAAAACATTTTAGTATGGCATCATTTTCCTCTTGTCCTCTTTCTAATTAATGCAAAGTTAAAAACCATCCCTGTAACAGTTTTTTTTTATAAACTTTTGTGATGAAATGGTAGAAAAGCCATTTTTTGTGTTATCTTAAAGCTTGCAAATGGGTTTTATTTGTTGTGTACTTTAAAACTTTTATGACTTAGATTAAGACAATTTGCTGATGAATTATTTTTTTTAGATTGCCAAAGTATGTCTTCTTTGCAAATATTTTTTTTTTGTGAATATATTTTACTAAATATATTTCTCTGTGTTGTTTAGATATATCTATAAAATGTCGTAAAGCCAAGGTTATTAGAAGGGAATTGAAACTAGCAAAACTGGCAAAGAAAGCTGAGGAGGTTCTGCTAATAATATTTTAAAATGATGTAGCTTCATTTCATATCAAATCAACCGAAAAAAATTCAAATATCATTCATAGGATTTTCATTTTACTAATATTTAGATGTTTTTACCCTTATTAGAGTATAAAAAATAATTTAATCTAATAAAAAATAAATGATCTATTTGGACTGTCTTTTAATGCCAATATTTACACATTTACAATTCTATAAAATAAGGAAATTTTGAAGTAACATGAAAATGTTTTTATTTTTAAAAGTTTACCAAAAAGTTATATAAATATCACTAGAGCAGATTGATTTAGCCTAAGATGTTATTGAATGTGCCAAATAAAGTTGTCTTTAGTCCACTATAAAAGCTGTTTGCAAAATACATGCAAGTTGGTGGGTTATCTTTGATGGAGCAGAGTCTGGGTATCACTTTTGAAGTGATTGCTCTGCTTGAGCAGTATTTTTTCCCATTAAAAAGGCAATTATAAATTAACACATGAAACTAGTTTGAATTGTTTTTCTAAACATAACAGTGCCAATTAATCCACTGTAACTTCTAAACTAATGGTTGGTTTGTTATGAAATTTTGATAAATATCTTTTGAATGTTGTCTCTGTTAAAATATTACATGGATATTTTGTTAGAGGCTCCATCTAGTAGTTAAACCCAGGACTGTTTGATCCACATGTTACCATAATCTTTTTTTGTCTTTACTAACACCTGGCCAACAATATTTTTTATATTTTGCATGCTATGTAATTCATGTGTTTTTCAACGAACTATTGATCAATAAACTATAGTACCTTGTTTTGAATTCTTAACAAATTTCTTAGCAAACTGTTTATGTAATTTAAAAAAAAAAAATAAAACATCCAAGAGCATAATCTTCTTATCAATTTAGACATGATCATACAATACAGTTATTCATATAATGGTTGCTATGATACTGAGTTTTACATGTTTTGTTATTTAATTAGAATATGTTTTAGAATGGATTGCTATTTGATGAATCCAGTTATCAGAAAAAACAAAAGTCTCTGGAAAAATCTATAGAAATGTTAGTAGAAGATTTACCAACAAATTCTGTTCATAAACTTGAGGTAATTTATTATTTTTTTTAATTTTAATAAATAGAATAAAGTACATTTTATTAAGAGTTCAATCATTAAGTTGTAAAATTGGTATCAGATGAATATTTAGTCTTTTACATTAATAACTGTGCAGCAAACTAGATTCTTAACCCTTTAATCTGGTTTTATTAATAAAAAAATCCGACCAAACTGCTGACTCCTATTGGAGATGCTGGTAGTGAAAGGGTTAAATACAGTACATCCAATTTTCAAGTTCTCTTCTTATTTTTAATATACACCCCTCATTCATAACAATTTATTCTAAGACAATAATTAGTAATTTTTTTCAAAATCTTTTCTCTTCTGAAATAATATCAGGCAGCCTTACCACTTTGATATCTGATCATTTTTCTTCAAATCTGGCGTTTACATAAACATATTTCTGATCTAAAGAGGGTCATCAAAAATAAGTTTTTGTATACCAAGCATGTTTGCTAAAAAAATACCCCAAATACAATTATCCTTTGCGATTGCAAAATCTAAACTTTTTTTTTTTTACAGAATGTGGAGAAGCAAAACAGCACAAATTTTTGTGCTGTTTTGCTTCTTTTTTTTTTCCAGATGATCAATACCAAGTTCTCTGATACTTTGGCCAGCAGTTTTTGGAGTTTGCCTGGATTTTTTGTTTAATATCAAGATGTACATATACTTTTCAAAGGCAAAATGGCTTCTATGCTCATTCTAAAAAAATTGAGTTAGTTTTTGAGAGTTTTCCATGATGCTATATAAGGGAAAAAGAAAGTAACTTTTTACAGGAGTCAAAAATGAAGCTCAATGACCATACTCATTGCTTACTCTTTTATTTCAACAAAGAAGAGAATGCAACTGAGGCAGTTTAAAAGAAAAAGAAAATATCCTTTGATGCCTCTTTAAGCACAGTCTTCACTTAGGACTGGTTTGCAAAGTTTGCTACTAAAAAAAGAAAACCACTTCTAAGCCAGATACCTTAGTATCTGACTTAAAAGTGGTAAAAGAGTTCTTTGGAATGACCAATGCCTGGCTGGACCCAGATGAACTACCCCAGAAAGTGACCAAAACTGACCCTATTCTAAACAAGCTTCTCTTGTGTAATTGTTGGGCCAGATTTGGAATGGTTTATCATGAGGTGATGAAGTAGGCAAACAATTACTGTCAAGATATACTGTGCTTAGCTCCAATGCATTAAAAAATCTTTGCTAAACACTTGCTGGTTGCTGTTAATTTTAAGGAATTCTGGTCTATAACATCACCTGATCACATGTGGCAAAGAAGACCTAACAGGAGCTGATGGAGATGGAGTAGTAAGTTCTGCCTCACCATTCATATTTACCAGATATCTCTCCTCCAGGTTATCATTTATTCAGAGCAATGGAAAATGTCATGAAGAACATGGAATTTCATAATGAGCATGAACTGAAACAGGAGGTTGATAGATTTCTCAACTCCAAAAACAGACAGTTTTTGGAGTTGAGAAACAGAGAGGCATTGATTCCTTGAAAGGTATGTGGTAGAAACTCATTGTTTGTGAATGTAATTACTTTGGCTAATAAAACCTTTTGTATTTCGAAATGTGATGTATTTCATTTTTAGGGCACTTTTTTGCAAGTATTTTTTGACAAATCTAAAATATTGGTGCTTTTATAGATGAATATTTTTTATACAATCTTACAGGTAAACAACTAAATCTTAAACCAAACCATTCCAGCAGATTTTACAAAAAATTCAATATTTTGGAACATTACAATCCCTCTATATTACTCAGTTTTTAGGTCAAGTTTACTGACAATCTCTGTTAAAGGTCTTTTCTTAGTATGGGAAAGTTAGCAGAAATCTATATTTTTTTATCATCTTAATATCTTATCAGTCCATAAACTACTTATAATAAGGTGCTGATTGCGAGCAATTTTTTTGAATGTACATTTAACATAAATATGTATTAGATTATAAACTAAAATCATCAAATTTAGGTAAAGCTTATCCGGTGCTGTCCAAAATCTGAGGAATTTAAACGTAGTTTTCATGAAGAACATTTACTCTTTACAAAATACCAAATGTCTATTCATAAAGAATCTATTAGTGATTGTTCTCGAGAAAAGGTTTGTTACAACTATCAATTTTAAACTTTACCTTTTTCAGTTACATAATAATTTAAATGGAACTAATATGTAAAAAATTTTTTTTTTGTTTTTTTTTTTAATTTAATTTTATTTTACTAATAATAAACACCTTTAGTATCTAAACATCAAAGTTTATTTATTTTTTATTTTTTGCGGTCTGTATTCTAAATTTGTAAAAAAAAATCAAAGAGTAACCAAAACCTCATAAGAAATAACTTTCTTCAAAGAAACTTCTACAACAACAATAGACCTTGATTACAAAATAGGCAGCTTTGAGTCAGGTAGCATATCTTTTAAGTAGAAAATTACAAATGATCTTGTGAGTAGGATTTATATTATGCAGTAGATGAGCAAATGTTAATTTATAAGCTAAGCAAACTTGAAAAAGCTTAGCCTGTAAGTTGTTTCAATTATAACATCAGTTGAGAACCAAACAATTAAAAGTTAAGATCTTTACATGCATCACTTTTAAGCGACATGTTGAAAACATTTTAAAAAATCTGTTAAAAATTTTTTAAAAAAAATCACTGAGGAGTTTGCTGCTCTTCAAGCTTTTTTTTTTAAGTTTTGCAAGGATACTTGTTTTACAGCACATCTAAGGAGAATTGTAAAATTTTTTAGTTTTAAAGTAAGTGAAGAACAATATAAAACAAAGCTGTGGCAGGTAACATTATATGAAAGCAATAATAAGTTAATTTACAGTAGCGTGTAAAAGTTAATAAACAGCTAAACAGTTTTTTCATCATAACTTTTTGACTGAAAATCAATGAAATTCATTTTCACTGAAAATGAATGAAATTTTCAACAATTGTTCTTATAATGTGACTGTATAGTATAATTTACTCAAAAAAAATGATAACTTGTAACAAAAGGATATAAGATAATGTGAATTAAAATTCTTAGCAAAACCTTTCCTAAGTGAAGGCTTTTATGCAAAATTATAAGCCATTAAGTAGCTGGAAAATTTAACAAAGGAATAATATAGGGGTGGGAGTTAAGGTTAGTTTTAGTCTAACTAAAATTAGTCGACTAACTTTTTAGTCTAACTAAATTTAGTCGACTAGCTTTTTAGTCTAACTAAAATAAGTTGACTAAAGCAAGATTTAGAGCTAAAAAAAACTGAATAACCAATACCATGAAGTTATATAAATATAATACGAGTTATGACAAATAAATCAATTTAAAGACATCAAAATTTATTGTTTTGTACGTAATATAATTTGTGACAATTAGGTAATAAAATTGTTTTTAAAAAAGTATTTTTTGGGTAAAAGTAACAATATATTTTTTGCAAATTAAAAAGTTGGTCGACTAGTTTCAGTTAGACTAAAAAGTTAGTCGACTAAATTTAGTTAGACTAAAAAGTTAGTCGACTTAATCTAGTTAGACTAAAAAGTTACTCAACGAAGTTTAGTTAGACTAACAAGTTAGTTGACTAATTTTAGTTAGACTAAAAGTTAGTCGACCAATTTTAGTTAGACTAAAAAGTTAGTCAACTAAATTTAGTTAGACTAAAAAGTTAGTTGACTAATTTTAGTTAGACTAAAAAGTTAGTCAGCTAACTTTAGTTACGGTTTTTTTAGTTAACACGGTGCATAGGAACATGCTCAAAGACCTTGCAACACATCCCCAGAAATTTTTTTTTTTTGATTATCATTAGAAAACATTTCCTTATTCAAAAAATGTAAATGACAACTTTTTTTAGTGGGGGCCTGGGAAACACATCCCCAGAAATTTTGTTGTTCAAGATAGGTAACTAAGAGGCATGGGGAATACTCAAATTTCTAGTATGTTGATACTGGTGTTGAATGAGAATGACTTGCAAAAAATTAGGGTAATTGGAGCAAAACTAACCCCGCTCCAACCCCTAACTGCCCCCTTCCTAGAACTAAGTCTCCTTTAATCATAAAAATTTTTTTTTTTTGTTCTATCATTAACTAGATCAAAATTCATCGACAGATTTCAAATTTCATCAAAAAATCTCTTTTTGTTTAAGATTTATAACTATGCAAAGCTTAAAATTACCCCCTGAAAAAACTTTAAATGGTCTTAACTTTTAAACGAAAAATATTTTTTGATGTAATTTGAAATCTGTCAATGATAAATGATCTAGTTTAATATAAAAAACAAGTAAAAAGTTGAAAAGGGTTTTTAGGAACCATACCCTTGAGGAGGGCTATTAGGGGTCGAGAAGGGTTTGCTACAATTATTATTACAGTAAAAAAGAAAATTTCTGGTCTTTATGGTTAGATTATGATTGATATTTTACATTTCAAAATCATACTAAACGTTTGTTCATAGGAAGTTTAATATTTTACTTTTTACAAACTACATTCCTGCAAATAGAAAGCTATTTTAAAAGTGCTTGTAGTTGTAAGCAACAACCACAATTTTTAGCGCCTCTACAGTTTGGGCTATGCTTTCCAACTTTTCTCATTCGCCAAAACTGATTGAAATCCTGATGAATGGATTCAAGAGCGTGTTTGGTCCAGTAACCTAAGCCTATAGAATGTAAGAAGTACAAAAGAAATGCAAGTTTATTTGATAAATTCGTCATAATTTAAGCAATTTTTACGATTCAACTGTTGAAATAGAGTATTTAATTACTAATATTATAAATTATTTTTTATCAAATTTAAAAGTTATTATTCATACCGAAGACTTCATCTTTCATGTCGATGAATTTGATATGTTTCTCAACTTTGTGTACCTTCAAAGGATTTGTAGCCCTTAGATTTCTATAGCTCATAGAGAACTCCTCTAAATCTTTAACATATGTGGAGCTTAATGATTTTCCAAAACAATCATGAACTATTTTTTCAAAATCTCTAAGTACCTTAATGTATTTGGCAGCGGAAACTCCAAGACTAGACTCCTGAAAAAACAGTTCAAAGCTGTCTATGTTTTTAAGCAACTTATTGCAAGCATTGCCTTCCAAATGATGCTGCCCTTGGTAGGACACTCTGCAGATGTTTATCTTAGATATTGATTAACAAACTGTAACCCACACTAATTATTTTCAAATAAATTTTTTCAATCTCTTTTAAAATTTTCCAATGATTTTGTTGCTCTCAATCAGTTTGATATTAAAACCAGATTCCACACTTTTCTGTCCTGCCTCACTTCTCAGAAATTGTGCAACTTCAATCGTGTTGCGATTACTCAGAAATCATATTGAAGTTAATAATAAAATTCGCTTTAAACTCATAACAAATGTATTTTTAAAAGTATTTTTAAGCAACAAAAATTTACCTGGAATGTAGTTTTATTTGAAGCTTGTTCAATTTATCTAAAGAAAAGAAGGGTTTCTTAACCTCAGTCTTTCCGAAACAGACAGTGAGTTGCTTTGGACCAAAAGTTTTCAAAGCTAAGGTGTTCCCTGAGTCATTAGTGCTGAGATCTTTGATAGAACTGGACAGAACTTTTCCTTGCGTTGTTGGGGATGTTGATTTTACAATGGCTGTCAAATTCTTTTGACTTTCTAATTTCATACAGGGATGTGGAATTCCATGTCCCACTTGAGCATACCAATCTTGACAAATTAGTCTTTCTGCAGGTTTATTTGAAACATCTTTAGCGCCTTGATAAACAAGTTTTCCCGACACACATTCAACCATAGGGGCAAATATTTTTTCCATTTTTGATTTGCACCCATTTTCACAAATAAAACATTTACATTTTCTCCCTCTAATAACTCTGGTACTCAGGTCTAAATTTTTTAGCATATGTAGAATAACTAAAATAACATTACTGAATTTTAACTAAAGTAAATTAAACATCAATGTTGTTATAATAACCTTCATAAAACTACAGCATAATGAAGTAATGATCAGTCCCTGCAAACATTTTTCTACATTTCGAGCAAAGTATCGTAGGTCAGGGTTATCCGCTGAATAATCTTTGCCGAATATAGTTTTGAGTAGTCATTTTTCTTTTTATTTAGATTTAAATAAGCTGTTTTAGCATTATTTATTGGTCTTAAATCCTTGTCTTTCCTGAAACAGCAAATGCAAAATTTTTTAACAAAATCACTATGTTCTTTTGCATGTTTAGGCATTTTAAACGAATGCTTCAAATAACAACTTCTGATATGGATTGATAATACTGGCATGATATATCGGTCATATCAATCAAATGTCAATATAATGGCCACAAACATGCTTTTAGTTCGTATGTAAATGTGTGTGATAAGTTATTATGCAACTGTTAACAATTAGCAATTGCTAGCTTTTAGTAATTGTTAATAATTAAAGGTTGCTTTGCTTTATTTTTATTTCAATAAAAATGTAAATAGAAAGTAATGAAAATTACATATCCGTCTGTAAATTTCAATGTTAAACAAACATTTTTAAAAACTTTAAAAAAAAAGTTGATAAATCTATCAAAAACATTTCTGAAAAACTAAATACAGGGGCATGGGCATGATTTTGTGGTGTTCGAAACGATCCCCTGAATCCCCCCTAGTATGGTTCTTAAAAACCCTTTTCAACTTTTTGCTTGTTTTATATTAAACTAAATCATTTATCATTGACATATTTCAAACTACATAAAAAAAAATTTTTCGTTTAAAAGTTAAGACCATTTAAAGTTTTTTCAGGGGGTAATTTTAAGCTTTGCATGGTTATAAATCTTAAACGAAAAGAGATTTTTTGATGAAATTTGAAATCTGTTGATGAATTTTGATCTAGTTTATGATAGGACAAAAAAAAAATTTTTATGATTAAAGGAGATGTAGTTCTAGGAAGGGGTAAGTTAGGGGTCGAAGCGGGGTTGGTTTTGCTCCAATTACCCTTATTTTTTGCAAGTCATCCTCATTTGACACCATAATCAACATACTAGAAATTTGAGTATTCCCCATGTTTCTTAGTTACCTATCTTGAACAACAAAATTCCTGGGCACTCCCCTAAAATATGTGATTTCTTTCCAGGCCCCCACTAAAAAAAGTTGTCATTTACATTTTTTGAATAAGGAAGTGTTTTCTTATGGAAATCAAAAAAAAAATATCTGGGGATGTGTTGCAAGGTCTTAGAGCATGTTCCTATGCACCGTGTTAAGTTAGTTACAATTTTTAGTTTTGGTCACAACACTAGAATAATACAAGGTTAAAGATACTTTATAAAAGAATACCAGAAAATAATTCATAATAAAAGCAGTTAAAATAATTTTCTTTTTAAATACTATTAATTAGGAAACAATTTTTTATTTTAAAAAATTTGGTTGGTTCTTGCAATCACAAAGTTACAAATCAAAATGGGAGTTATATGTAAATAATTCCAATAACCATAAAATAAGTCAATCTTTCTAACAATCAAAGTTAATATACAAAATTTGATTATATATAATTTATTCTACAATATTTCCTAGATGATAAAGAAACTTTTTTTTAATAATTAGAAACTTGACCTGGTAACACCAATCTCACAAAAATACATTTATTTAGCAGTATTTCTTATTTTCAATAATTACTCATTGTAATATACACATGATCAATTGTAATAATATTTGTAATAATACATAATCAACTTGTGCAAGTTTCATTAAAATTTTAAGTACCCAAGTGAAGTGCCCAGCTGTTACTTGTTTTTAAATGAGCTACTGTTTTCCATTTCAGTTTCGTCGTTTTCTTGTTGACGGTCCTCTGAAGGTAATATTTAAATGTATGTCTTTGTTTTTGTTTATAAAAAAAATGCAAACCTGGTTGTGATATGATATAAAATACTCCTGTTTTAAAATATTTTTTGTTTTCTTTTAGCCAAATGGCATTTATGGTGCTTTTCATCAACAATATTATTTAGACGGTAAGTTTTTAAAATTGCTGTTATATTGCATCAATTGCAGTCCAGTTTTTTATATTTTTATCCTTAATTATCAGGTAAACTGATTGCAGTGGGTGTATTGGATGTACTGCCACAAGCTCTCTCATCTGTTTATTTTTTTTATGATCCGGAATATAGTTTTCTTTCTCTTGGTACTTATTCTGCTGTCAGGTAATATTTTTGAATATTACCATACTTAATACAGTTACTTATGATTTTTTGTTTTAAGAAAGACATAGAATTTGAGTTTATTTTTCATCTTATGTCAATAAAGGGTCTTATTGATAGAGTATAATGATAATTTCTTAATTTAAGGGAGTTATATATTTATTCTTGCTAATAAATCAAAGTGACTAAAATTTATTTTATTAACTTTCTAAGAAAAGTAACTTTACTTCATTATGACCAGAGTAAAGCTTCATACTAAAAATAAACTCTTACATTTTATGAAGTGAGAATCATAACGGATTTAAGGTTTTGTCAATTTTAAAATCTGTGTTTTTAATTTAGATTTTAAAATCTTTTAAAAGTAGCTTAAAGCAAAACCAATGATATTAAAGTTTTGTAATTTCAATTGCATTTTATTAATTAGTATTTTTTTATTAGTGTTTATCTGTTAGTAATAGAATTATGCTAATACTTGTCGAATATAAAAATATGATTAAGTAGTAATACTGGTTTATTTTTTAAAGTTGCATGATAAAGAGATGAAGATAGCATTAACTAATATATTAATGTAATATGCTTTAAAAAGGGAATAGCCCTTACAATATAGCATACTGTGAAATTTCATTTTTGGTGGTTTTCCAGCTATAAGTTCTGTGATGATCTCTTTTCAAAATTTCTAGTTGTTTCTTATTTTGATATAATAAAATACTTCACAGTTTTCTAATCATTAAAATAATTCTCTGTTTAATCATTTTTTTAGAGAAATTTATCTTGTTCGTGAACTGCAAAAGAAGCATCAGAATCTAAGATATTATTATATGGGTTTTTATATTCACTCTTGTCCTAAAATGCGTTACAAGGTAAGTGTTAAACAAGTTAGACGAATTTTTTTTTTTTTTTTTAAAAAAAAAAAGGAGTTTGGCTTTAGCAGCCATTTTAACAATTCTTTTTTTGGGAATTTATGTAATTTTTAGGTAAAACTATGCTTTATTTTATTTTTGTTATTTTTACTTTGTTCATTTTCTGAATAAGATTTCCTTTTATTTAGGCTCAATATCATCCTTCCTTTTTACTTTGTCCAGAAACTTACTTATGGGTTCCAATAGAAAAAGCTCTTCCGAAGTTGGATGTTAGCAAATATTGTTGTTTAAGTGATAACAAATTAAAATGTATGTTGCAACTTTTTAATTTTAGTTTAAAAATGGTTTGTTATAGAGTTTTATCAGGTTATGTTCCCACAAACCAAATTTGCGCTGTTTTGTAGTATTTTGGAGTGTGTTGTAGTTTAACATTTGTGTTTTGTGTTTGGTCAATGCTTTGTAGTTTGAATTTCAGATTTCTAGAGATAATTTATGTATCATACATACCAGTGTATAAGTCAACCTTTTGTATAAGTAAACTATTCAAATTTGTTTAGTATTTTTCTGAATTTTTCAGTTAAATCTTTAACGATAATTGAAAAAACAGTTGTTTTTTTTGTGATGATTACCAGGAAATATTTTTCTGCTCTCATTTTTTTGAATAATCTTTTTTTTTAAAGACTTATCAAAAAGTTTTTCGCTACACATAAGCACAGGCTTAATCTGAGTAAATTAAATTATTTTGCTAATTAGTGTTATTTAGTATGTGCTGTTAAGTTACTAATAATTTTACAATCTGTTTTTCTACCAATGTTTTGTAAGTTGTATTTTTTTAATTTCTAATTTTTGATTAGTTTTAGTAAGTATCAAATAAAATACACTAACACCAATTAACTTTGATAAATTGACACAAATGCTCTTATCGAAAAAATATTAAAAAATGTTAATAAATGCAAACATGCTTTGAGTTGTTTACCTTTTGTTAATTATGTTTTTTGACAAGAACAAGTCTACCCTTTAAATTGTTAGAAACACAAGCAAGGAAGGACCTGTAGGTTTTTGCTAATAAAAGAATTGTCATTAAGCATAGAACAATCAATATTAATTTAGAAAACAGAATAAATGAAAATGTCAAAGTATAAAGCAACAGGTTGTCAAATAAGAGAGCTCAAAGTTAGCAATCAGACTAAAAAGTAAAATATTTATATTTATTACAAAAATACTATTTTTGAATAAAATTTTAAAAAACTAAAATTCCAAAAACAAATTATGGCAGTTTTTGGAATTTAGAAAAAAATGACAAAATTTTTTTAACTTATGAAAAAATGACATTTTTTTATTAATAAAAATCTTTCCAAATATATCATCTGTGACAGCCTAAAGTTTATCATTTTTTCAAACTTCAAAAAAAGTTCAATAGTATTTCCAATTATAACTTTGAAAGATTATATTATAGTAACAGTATTTTTTTTATTTTTATTAATAAAACCAATTAAAATCATTAAACTTAAGGAGCCAATTTAAAGGCTGAGAGATGCAGCAATAAACATTTCTTATATATTGTTTCAAAAACAAACAAAAAAAACAGCATTAAAAGCATTAGATCATCTATTGGCCACTCTTAAAAATATACAAAAGTATTGAGTAATTGCCTTTAGATAGGAAAGCAACAATAGACAATGTCCTTGTGCAACTACATAACTTGAGGTGTTTCATTATAAATAAAGAAAGTGCTGTACAATAACTGGACACTAAGATTGGTAGAGTTTTTTGAATAGCTATTAGTTGAATTTGATCAAAAAATCAAATGCTTAAGAAACTTGAACTGTATGATGAAATCTACAAGCAATTAGCATAAAATGATTCATCTACAGATAAATTCCTAAGAAGTCAACCATCATTACAATCCTTATAAATTATGCAGTTCTAGATAATAATGGCGTGGGTTACAATTTTGATTTGAGGGAATCTTATCAAGCCATATCACAACCAACTATTTTCTCAGATCCAAATCCACCTATACAAGTACTTCCCAGTCTGCCACTAAGCTAAGATGTGGATGTCATCCTTTAGTGGAAAGGCTACCATAATCAATTCCAACTCCTGGCAAATGCAGCACTGGGAATATGGAACTCTAGTAATTTCTGCTGCATTAGTCAGGGAATTTTATATCCACTCAGTCTAAAAAAAAAGAAAAACAGAGCTAAAAAAAAGAATAATTGTCCTATGTTTAGTTATGGCAATAGGGATAATTATGAGTTTTTATAACAAAGTTTTATTATATAAAAAAACCTCTAAAGAAAGAATCTAAAGTTGTTGTTTTTTGTTTTTTTAAGATGACCAAGAAATAAATATTGATCACATAATGGTGTTGCACAGGAATAAAGTAATGAAATTCAATGTAAGTCCTACAACTATTTGTTTTACTTTATCTATCATGGATTTTTTTTCCCAAATTTTTAACCTATGCACAGCATCTTTTGTCTTTGTTTTATCCAAGACATGAAGCAATGAAGTTTTAAGTCCTGGTGTAATGGTTTACTGAAACAAATAGTTCATTTGCATGAAACTTATCTCAGTATAAAGTAAATTTGTATTAATAGATTGAAAGTTTTAGATCATTGGATAACTATTTATAATATTTCAGGTTTTTCTTCAATTGGTTGCTGATAAGGATCGTGAGAGACAAATAAAAGAAGTTACAGAGTATTCAACATTATCTGGCTTATCTGCTTTAAGCATGCTTCTATGCAGAGACTAATTGTTTTTGTCTTTTTTAACACTGTATTATATTATTTAATAAAGTTTTAAAAATATCTTGTGAATTTTTTCTTTTTATCAACAAGGCAAAACAGTAGAGTAAAAACATTCTAGACAATGTTTCATCATTAAATTCTTTAAATTTTTTTTGTTTATATTCCAAGAATTTTTTACTTGCTTGATCACATAACTTTTGTTTTGTAAATTTGCTTTATTACAATCTTTAATTTTTCTTTATTTATTTGACTTTTGTCTAAACATACCTATAAAAGTTTTGAAGAAATAAAGTGAAGAAATGTTTACTCGCTTGTTTTTAATGCTGAATCAAACTTTTGGAAACAAGGCTTGGTTGATGAATGTTGATTGTGGCATTTTTGCTTTTTTTAAAAGACATTTTGAAAATAATAATTTTTATAATTCTTTTTTAAATGTTTATTTAATTGATTTTCATAAAATGGATGCACTGATGATTTCATTACTTCTGTTTCATGTTGAAAGTAAAATTTTAAAATATTTTTTACTTAAAATTAAAATTTTAATTTATAGGTCTTAACTATGGCTCCTAAATTTGATAATGGTAATCAAAAGTTAATCTTCTTCATACTAAAACACTTTTTAAATGTCATACAAGTTGTCTGTTTACTGTGATAGCTGTAGATGCAATTTCTTTTTCTTGCCATATGAGAGCAAAAAGACATTAGAAGAACACACATTTTAAAAATCTAGTAAAAAAGCACTTAAAAATAGTTTAAAACATTCAGAATGAATATCATTGCTTTTAGACTTTTTGTTAATCTTTTGGTTTATTTTTTAGTTGAAAAATAATTTCATTTTGTAACAATCTGAAGTTTATGAATACGCATATCATATTGATCTTTTCAAAAATAAAATGTGGCAAGAAGCTCGGAAACAAGAGAAAAAATTAAGAGGAATCATGATTGATTACAAAAAAAGAGCTGAACGGCGTCAAGCGTATTATACAAAAATGGTAACTGTTTCAAAAGTTTAAATCACTGTTTTTTATTTTGCTTCTTATTACAGTTTTTGTTAATGAAAACTTCGAAAATGAAATGTTTTAAACGTTGAAGTTATTACATAAAACTGTTTTAACTAAGATTTCAACAAGAAACACGATTTTTTTTTTATTATGCTTTTGTATTTCTGGTTTTCTTTTTAATTCTTTCATTATAATATCATGTTAATATGTTCAACATATAAAACATTAACATTTTTTAATTCAATAATTTACAAATATAGGGTAATACCTACGTAGTTGCATTAATCTAGTTTCCCATTAAAACCATCCATTTGATTTTCAATTTTCTACAGAAAATGGTATAAATGTTAATGGTATAAATAGTCTATCCTAGAGATGTGGGTCAACTTGTGTTCTACAGATAGAATACAATTTGGCCCACATCTCTAGGAAAGACTATGCCATTAACAATATTTATATTATTTTATGACAGAAAATGGATCCACATCAGTTAATTCGTGTTTATGGTCAGAAATGCAAGTTTCACATGCTAAATGATAACTCTGCTGCAATGGCTGATGGACAACTGTAAGATTTTCTCTAATTACAAATATATATATATATATATATATATATATATATATATATATATATATATTGCAATTTAATCTTTTATTACAGTTTGTAATAAGCTCTTTAAAAAAAAATCTTAATAAAGAAGTATGCAATAACAAAAGATAAATCTTATAGGATGCCTTGGCAAGGGGATAATGAAATATTAATAGACAGGTTATTTTTTTTCTTTTTTTTTTTTTTCTTATATATAGAACTAACAATGTTAAAAAATGGTATTAAAAAAATATTATTTGTAAATATTATTTGTTATATTGTATTATATTGTATTATATATCTTTGATTTGCAATTTTAAGTAATCAGTAAAATTTTATTTACCCTTTTAAATTAAGGAAATGATTGTAATTATATGAATTGTAAGAACCTGAAGTAAATTCAAAATAACATCAGATTAAATCTTTACAGGTATGTGTTCATTCAAAGTATGAACACATACCTGTAAAGATTTAATCTTTTGGTTCAATCCGTTTACATTTTTCATATATATTGATCAAGAATGAGATAAACATATACTGGACGAAATAAGTTAACTAAATATGCAAAAAAAGTTAAAAATTGTTTACTCAGAATAAAAATCATTTTAATCTATATTCAAACACATCATTCACAATCATGCACAGTAGAAAGTTTGCCTAATATTGTGATAACCTATAAGTTTAATGTTATGTGGTGGGTTTTTTTTTTTTTCAATAACAAGCTTACAGGCATCAGCACATCTATAGTTTTGTTGAAAAAAATACCAACAAAAATTTTCTTTGTAAGAATTTATGTAATAATTAAACTTAAAAGAGTTTTGCCACCAGGCAAAAAAAAATTTAAACAATTTTTGATAGTTCTCCTAGCTAAAGCATTTGTAGATAATGATTAACTAAAGTTACAGATCCACATTTTTATTCAATTCATACAGGGTACGGCAGCGATTCGCGAACTAGTTTTGGGCTGGGTTTTGCAGTGTAAACAAAAAATTTCTAAAATTTGTTTTTGTTGGTTAATGTTCAATGAATGTTATTGATTTGAATAAAATTGTAAGTAAAAGATATTTTGGCTGAAAGATTTAAAATGGAAGCCAAAAAGACTGAAGTTTTAAATTTGATTCATATGGGTTTGCCTGTAAGTGAAGTGATTCATATTTCTGCAATGTCTAAAACTACATTTTACAAAGTGAAAAAATGTGACAGTTCTGAGAGAGCTCAAATGCCCTCTTCAGTGAACAAAAAAGTTGATAAAAAATTCACGGAAAAGCTTATAAAGCAAGTTGAATAGTGTTCTATTATATCCATCAGAAAGACAGCAAAACTGTTCAATGTTGATGAGAGGACTCTAAAAACACTTGGAAAAGTAAGTGTGGACTGACCTACATTTTTATTAAAGATCTAAACTTCACTTTAAAGATTTGTTATGATAAATTTGTATTTTTTAATGTTTTTTATAGCCTTTTCTTCGATAAAACTTTCTCTTTTTTTTTTAAAAAAAAAAAAATTCATTTTAGATTTGATGTAAGGGCACACTTGGATTTTATTCCTGAACCAGTTGATGTTGCAGAAGAAAAGTTAATACTTATTCTTTTTTTATATTTGTGGTTACTTATTTGTTAAAATGTTTCTTTCAAAAAGATAAATAGGTTAAAAGAGTAGTAATGAAAAAACAGAATTGTTAAATTTATCTGGCTAAAACATAGCTTTTTTTTCTTTAAGTTGATTTATAAATAACCAATAATCTTAAAGTTGAAACTTTAAATCTCTTTTTAAACCTTTTGTTTATAGTACTGAAGAAGAGAAGCTATTATGGAAATGTAATTATGAAAGTTATCGTACTCTTGTTCAGATTGATGCTACTGGAGGTATAAAAGTCTCTCAAGTTTTTTTTTTAGCAATGATTTTTACTTAAAAAGTTTGTAATATTTGTAAAGTTTGTAATAATGATGAGTATTATTTACATTGGAATTTAATTTATTAACAAATGATATGCTTAACAAAGCTTATTTCTATTTCTTGAATGGTTACTAATGTCTTACTTATGTAACAGTTGTTTATATCACAGTTGAGTAAAATTTAAAAATATGAATTATTAAATTAGTATTGAAGTTGTGCTTACTACTATAAAGGCTTTCTTGAATGGTTACTAATGTCTTACTTGGTTATGTAGTAGTTGTTTATATTATAATTGAGTAAAATTTAACAATAAAAATTAATATTTAAATTATTATTGAAACTGTACTTACTATTATATTATAAAGGCTTTCTTGAATTTTCTGTTTAAATGCTTGCTATTATCTTAAATTTATATTGTATATATACTGCTCTGAATAATAAAGTGGATGTTTGGATGGTTATTTTTAGGTTCTATAATTTTTTATTTCTGCTAATTATTCCAACCAAATATTTCAACAGCTATATCAAAACTGTATCCTTAACTTATTATATATCAGTCTATTATCTATTATTATCTACTGTTATTTATCTTCTTTCTATTCTAACTGTTGGGTCTCTTTTAACTTGGCTTATATAAACTAGGTCTGAAGCATGATTCACTTATTTCTAGTCTAACTTTTAGCATTTGAAACAGCTAAGTAGACACAGTTTTACTTAACCACTTTAAGTTGATTGTGATTTAAATTAGGACTTTAATAATTCACACATCTTAACAAATCTAACTGTGGTATTTGTTAAAATGTGTAAATTCTTAAGGTCAGATGTATCAGCAAAATTACAAAATTCTTTTCAGCCAAATATTTTCAGTTTTGCAAATTATCTTAAATTTAAAATCAAAAACACAATTATAGGAATGTTACTTGTCTCCTTATTCATTCGTAAGATGATTGAGTTAGGGTTTAATATATATTTTCTTTTTGTTTGTTTTTTTTTCACATACAAAAAAAGAAGTAATTTAATTGTTAAAATATGAATATACAACCAGAATCTTTTGCTACAATTGCAAGTTGTTTTTTTTTATTAAAACTGATCACAGATTTTTTTTAAATATTCAAGATTGGAGCTGTTATTCTTAGAAACCGTGAATCTATTCCAAGATTCATTGAGGAAGTTAAAGTGAATAGATTCTACAACTTGCTCTAAGTAATAGTCCAACTTGTGTCCTCTTATCATACAAAAGGGAATCTGTTTAAATGTAACATGAGTTTTTAATGTACAGCGATTCCAAAATCTTCAACAAGTGTTTAGTATGTGTTTGAAAATCAGGCTGCGTTTTTTTTCCAAAACAAGTCTTAACCACAATTTTTATTATCACAAGTCTAAACCCCTCTATCAATTTTTTTAAATTAATTGGGGAGGCCTTTATGTACTTATAATTTTTTAAAACTTTCCTTGAAGCATTGCAGTTAAAGATATTTGTTGTGTACCTCTTTAGAAATGTTCAGCATTGATGAAACTTCTGAATACCTGAAACGTCTTTTTAATTGCCACATTTCCTTGAATGCTTACAAATATAATTAGTAGCTCCCTTCTTTAGGAATAACTAGTGGAGACAGATAGTCTATCACTAACTGGTCATTAGGGTACAGTGAGATTTATATGTTTTTGAAAAAAATAAATTTCAAGCTTAAGAAAAGGTGTATTCCTATGTAAAATTAAATTTCAAGGTAGGTTTGTTATGGACCACTTTTTGATAAGAAAACGTCTTGATACCCAAATTTTCATATTTACAGATTATTAAAATGAAAAAAACTTAAATTATTATAAAGTAAACAAAATCCGTTTTTATGTAATAAACTCTCCTAATAAGCGCAGCGCCAAATTAATTTTAAAAGATATTTTTACTTGGCTCTCCGCTGTATAAAAGCTTTATACAAGATCAAAGTTTGTTACTATTTTATTCATTATTAGTTATTTAATTGAGATATTCATAAATGTCAAAAGTTAAGACTAGATCATCCACCACTGCAATTTCAGATTTTATTGGACCTGGAAAAGATTTTATTCCTAGTGAGCTGCCTACAAACAGAGCAGTTATTCAAAAAGGGATTTTACTAAAAGAACAAAAAAGCATGACATGCAATCTACACCATAATAAATATTCTAACAAAGATCTTGCTAGCGATCTGATTCCATTTGTTCTTGCTCAATGGAGAAAAGCAAATGTTAAGTTTCAACAGCCAGTTATTATTGGTGAGAAATCACTTTATTATAGAATTAAAACCCTTTGGGAGAAAGTAGAAAACGTTGCATGGGGAAGAACTAAGGCAAAAGTAAAAGAAGAACTTATATTGAAGTTAGATAAGCTAATGGACCTCATAACATGTCCTCATAAGATTCTTCTGTGTGAACATGATATGTCTGGGTGTTCTTCCCCCCAAAATTGTAAAAGTAAAGCACATATAAATTGCACCTGTATTTTTTCTAAAAAAATTCCAACTATGGAGCTCAGGTGGTTATACAGTCAAAGAAATAAGACAGGTGAAAAGTCTGACATGCAAATGGGACATGCTGATAAAATTGAGACAACGAAACTTAGAAAAAAATATAAGAGAAAAATCAGTGACGAAAAAGCTTATGAGAAAAGAATGAAAAAACTACAAGATGATCAAGCATCCTTTGAGGTAAATATAATTTCATAATAGTAAATATTTTCTTTGTTTATATAGCAAATTATATACACACACACACACACACACACACACACACACACACACACACACACACACACACACACACACACACACACACACACACATAAAACAAAAATAATATTTGTAAAAGTTTGGTTTTAGGTCACAGAAAAACAAGATATAGAATTATATGAAGAATATCAAAAAAGTATTTCTCCTGATATTTCACTCAATGACAACTATAATCCAGTTAATGTTAACTTTACTTTAAAACAAGACAATAAAATTAAATTGTTGGTTGAAAGGCTTCTAAAGGATAAATTAGGTGTCTATGCTTTCCTTGTAACATGATTTTTAGAAAAGAAGTCAAGAAAAAACACTATGTCAATAAAAAACACAGCAATGGCTAGTATAAGGTAATCATATAGATTATTATTTTGTTGAGCAGCAAAAGTTCGGATAATGAATTAATAAAAATAAATATAAACTAGTTTTATTTTATAGGTTTGGGATTTCACCTGCCGCAACTGCAGCAATTGCTACAAGTTATCTGCAAGATTTAATTGAAGCAGGATTTCTCACCCCTGAATACTCTTACCTTGCTTGTGATCCTTCTAAGTTGATGAGAGCAAGAAAAAAAATCATGGTAGTAGCAAAGAATAATGATAATTTTAATCTTCCAAAAGCAGATAATATTGGCATTTACTTTGATGGAAGAAAAGATTCAACAAGAGCGATGATAAATGATTCAAATGGACAACTACATCCTATTATTATCAAAGAGCAACACATTACTGTGACTATAGAACCTGGTGGTCGATATCTTGGTCATTTTACTCCAAATGCACATACTCATTCAGATAAGCCAGCTAAAAAGATTGCTGAAGGTGTTTATAATTTGCTGCAACAATATAATCTTACTGAATCATGTTTAGTACTTGGAGCTGATAGTACTTCAATTAACACTGGCTGGAAAGGTGGTGCTATAACACATCTTGAAAAGATGTTAGGTCACAAATGCCACTGGGCCATATGCATGCTTCATTCAAATGAGTTATTTTTGCGTCACCTAATAGAAGTAATTGATGGACTAACATCATGTAGTACTGGCTTTGTAGGTCCTGTGGGAAAATGTCTTGCTGATGTTAATAAAATGGAGTACAATCCTCAATTTAAAGCTCTTCCAGAGGGAGAGAGCTTTGTTGACATTCCAGAAACAATACTAAAAAATATGTCAACAGATCAAAAACAAACCTACAAGTTATGTAAAGCAGTTAAGATCGGTGTATTGCCACCTAATCTTAGAGAAATTCAATGTGGCCCCTTAAGTCATGCCAGATGGCTCACTACTGGCATGAGAATAGTCTTTATGTGGACAAGGAAACATGACTTAACTGATCAGAATTTGAAAAATCTTGAGTTACTTGTATTATTTTGTTTACAATTTTACTTTAAACTTTTTTTTGACATTAAAGTTAAAGACAGACTTGAAGATGCTTCCAATCACATTCTGACTCAATTGAGAATTCTTAGAAATCAACCTGTTATAGTAAGAGAAATTGTGACTCCCTACATCCAGTTAGGCGCTTGGTATGCGAACCATGAAAGTTTATTAATCTCTTTATTATCTAGTAATAATGCAGAAGACCGCACTTTGCAGTTGACCGAATTTTGGAACAAAGGGGTAATAATATCCTTGGAGACATGCGAATCAGACCAAGAAAAATACCTAAACTGAACTTTGAAGCAACTACTCTTCAAGAGCTAGTCAAATGGGAAAATGGTGTAGTACAAGAACCGGTTTTTACTTGTTCGCTCACTAAAGATAAGTTGGTATTGCTAAGATTGACACCTCTAATAACTCCTTCTGCTAAAATTCATACTCAAAGTACCGAGCGTGCTGTAAAACAAGTGACAGTAGCATCCATGTCAGTAGTTGGACCAGATGCAAGAGATGGATATATTAGAGCTAGAGCTCAACATAGAGAGTTGCTACCTGTTTTTAAAACAAAGAAAGAAATTTTAATAAATTTTCAATGTCAATAGATTTGAAAGATATGTTGTTTTATTTATTGTTTTTTTAATAGTGTTATAGTAGTGTTATCAAATTATTATTTGATTAAGATGGGATAGACCTCCTGTTTTTTGGGGAAACCGCATCACTGGCACCACCTTTGTTTCTAATGAAACAAAAAAAACAACTGTTATAAGCAAATTTGTTAATCATTGAAACCTCATTGAAAATTGAAGACCCTCTCCCCTGAAATGTCCAGAATCTGCATTGCTGGTAGGATTCATGCAAGATAATGACTTTGAAACAAGTATCAAAAAAGCTTGCAATTGGTCTAGAAACATTATTTGCATTTAATATTTCATCGCAATGAAAAAGAAGGACATGTAAAGCATAATAAAGGACAAATGTGACAAATAAGATTTTACTAAATTTTGCAATTTCTAAAAGTGAAAATTTGGGTATCAAAACTTTTTCCGATCAAAGATTTTTTTAAGGAAACCCTATTTAAAATTTGATTTTACATAAGAATACACCTTTTCTTAAGCTTTTAGAAGAAAAAAAAATTCTCGCTGTACCCTACTGGTCATAGGTCTCTTCTTGTTTCAATTGAGGATTAATAATACTTCAAAAACCTTTAGCATTACATTTCTTTGACCCTGTCTGAGAGAATTTTTTTACATTGCTGCCCTAAAAAAACCAAGAGTTCTGAGAGTCTCTTCTTTAAAAGTTTCTTTTCTTTTCCATTTGCAAACTATAGAAAAGTTGTGTACCCATATCACTAGAAAATGAACCACACATTTGATAAAGGTTAGCTACAGATGAGTGTTTTATTTTACCTAAGCCAATATTATTCACTAATATCATAACATTGTAGTGAATTTCAGGAATTTTGGGAACCGAAGCAAATAAAAAAGAAATTTTACAGGGGCTTCCTTATATTTTGAGTTCTGAAGCTCATTTTAAATGCTCCTTGACCTTTATCTTCTTGATAAATTTTCTCAACTTTTAAAGTTTGTTTTAAATTTCTATGAAAAGGTTCAAACAAATCTAAAGTTTAGTGAGATATTAATTACCTAAATCTCACTGATTTATTTTAGTTCTAATACATTTAAAATGTAAAAATAAATTTAACTATCTTCAGAGATTCTCTTCCTCCATCAAGTTTGATTATTTGAATGAATACGCTTAACCTTTTTTAATCTCAATGAGCTCCTCAGTATCTGTACACTGAAATGATCAAATTAACATGATTTTTTTTCACTTATTTGTTGTACAATGCTCTATTTCCTGTTTTCTCATGTTTTTTTTTTTTTTTTTTTTTTTTTTTTTTTTTTTTGTTGTTTTTTTAAGATTTGTTTATTTAATCTAAAATAATCTGTACAAGTTTTCTTACTTAATATTAAATTCTTGCCAGTCTATTATGAACAAGTCATCAAATGCATGGTCAACTACTGAAGCTGCATTTTCTAGAAATGCTTCTATGCAGGTTTTTTCTTTAATTGCCTAACTAGTTAAAACTATGTTAAGTTAAAATTAAGATAGATTTGAACATTCAAATTGAAATAATATAGATATAGATTTAAATTATATATACCTGAACTCTTTTGCTAGCTGCATCAGTTTTTTGTTCGACAAATTAAGTCTTACTTGAATCGTTATCGTATCAACCAACGTGATTTGTCTAAGTTTATATTTACAGGAGAAATGTGTAAACTTTTAACAAGTTTAGTTCTTTTTGATCCTTTACACTTTTTTTTGGGGGGGGGGGATAATTTTGGGAACAACTTGTCTCTTAACTTGAGCTGAAGTCTGAAGGTTTTCTATTTTTACTTCTAACGTTTTATTGTTAAAGTTGTGTTTCTTTCACTTCACTATGTTTGAAAAACAGGCTGTGCACATTTTTTCCGTGTATTGCACTAGATATGGCAGATTTACCACTTGGGATCTTCCACATGATTATGTGGAAGATCCCAATCTTGTTAATTTGCAAGTTTTACACTGAAAGTAAAGTTTCTCCTTTGAAAGTTTAATGGTCTTAAACAACATTTCATTGAACATTTTTGAACATTTCATGGGCTTAAGGATTTATGTTTATAAAAGTAGCAGATCTTTTTTCTAAAAATGGTTTTTAATTTGGTATTAATATAATAAACTACTAAAACAATTGAAAAACTTCAAATACTTGACGAAAAAGAATTTTATGGTTTTGCTGATGCACCAAACCTTATCTACACATCCTACTGAATTTAATGATGTATTACAAAGTCCTAGGTTAAATCACTAGACTTAAAAGTGGCTTTTTAAAACTAAAAACTTAACTAAAAAGGGATTTTTTTTTTTTAGCATCTGAAGAGCAATATCTTAAGCAGTTGGAAATAGAAGAGGCTTATGGTAAAAAGCAAGCAGAGCATAAGCTTAATGTGGAGAAAGAGAAGTCAGTATGTTTGTTGTTTTTAAATGTCATTGATTTGAGGCTTTATTTATGCAAACCTATCTGAAGTAACCATTTTCATTTTCTATAAAATGGTTAGGAAATTTTTGGTGGAAATGTTTGCAATCATTCGGCTGGAGATTTTTTGCAGGAATTTTTTATTTTTTACTGCTGTCACAGGGGCTTGACAAATTTTGAAAGATAAAAATCAAAAGTTATTAAATAATACCATAGCTATTATTTCATCTTTTTATGTAGGGCTCAGAGCAAAGCAAATGCAAAAATCCATTACAAGTATGAAGGATGTGCTGTTCATTCAAATGATGAAGATTCCACCAGTGAGGAGAGTGAAAGTGACCTCAGTGATATAGGTTGGTGAAACAACTTTTTTAAAACTTGTTCAACTTCAATTGAACAGCTTCTCTTGCATTTTAACTTAGACCTTTTTGTCTATCAACTTTTATATATATAATGTTCATAAATTATCGTATAACACTTATTATAGAAATATTCAAATGTTTATAGAAATTATTATAGAAATATTCAAATGGTATCTGTGATGATTGTTAAGAACAATTAGTTTTTTTAAATATACTTATGGAAAGTGCATATCCAAACTCTTTGTTACCAGGCTTGGATACTATTTTTTACTCAGTTTTGCCGTGTTAAAAATATTTTTATAATACTTAAAACATTTTTTTACAAATTTGCTCCAATTGCAGAACTTGGTTCCAGCCATAAGCACCCTGAACATGGAGTCCGGGGTGGTCCAAACTTGGTCTAAAACCTTCCCTTGGAAAAATTAGACCTGTGTGCAAAATTTGGTGAGGATCGGATCAAAACTGGGTTTGTATTAAGAACACATACACATATACAAACTTTGGGCTTCATATATTAGATAATTGTTTTGGGTAAAAGATTTTTCTTTACAGTATTTACTTTTACATCAAAAAAAGTCCTTTGGAGTACTTGACATGTTATAGCTAGCTCACAAAAGGTTTAAAAATGTTTATAAAACCATTTTGAACAAAAATTTAACATTTATCTAACTATAATTAATGATTGATTTTCCTTCAGTATAACAAAATTTGTGATTATTTAAGAATTTTTTAGAATTAATTTTTTTAGAATTCATTCTAAAAAATTTTGCATCATTGAAGAACTTTTTTAGAATATTTGATATTTTCTTAAAAAATGGTGATTGGTATTTGAGAAAGCACAATTATTTTTAACAATTTTGATTCTTCAATAGGAATATATGGTTAATTCAATTAGTTATTAAAGTTATTTAAACAATAATGGGTGATCACTAAAAATTTGCACTCAGTTTATTTTAATTTTACCTCATTTAAAAATGACTATACATAATGCTCTATAAATATTTGTTAAGTTTAGAATTTCTAGTTTTCAGAAAACGCAAAAAGAATTTGCATTAAATATTTAGAAATAAAGGTAAACAAAAAAAAATGAAGATGAACACTGAAAACGTGTCTATGAGTTTTATTTGGAAAATACGAATCTTGGAAAAACATACACAGTAAAGCATTTCTAAGCTGAAAATATTCCATAATATTTTGTTGACTTTATCAAATGTTAAATACAGTCAAAAAGAAATGCCCTGAAAAATTACTAGTGTAGATCACAATTTCATCCAAAGGTACGTCTAAACTGTGTTTTTGAGAATATACTTGGAGCATTGTATTTGAAAGAGACTCATCCCATCTACAGAAGAATATCATCATAGTAACAAATTTGTGTGCCAGATCTTGCATCTTCTCATTATGTCTAAAGCGTGTTGGGCTGAAAAGATTAAAATAGTACCAAAAAAAGATAATCCACCAAATATTGTGCTAAGTAAAACAAGCAATTCTCTATGAAATACTTTTTTTACTTTTAAAAGATAAAAAAAAATATGATCAAAAAATGATCCTTTAAACTTTGTTCAGATTTATAGTGATCACTCGTTAAATCAGTTTTTTTTTTGTGGTATTTTAACATAAAAGTTTAAATTTTACATAAAAATTTTTTTTGTTTAAATAATTTTTTGATTAAAGTAATTTAAGTGATATAACTGTAATTATGAAAAGTTGTGACAGATTTGAAGAAGATTAAGCGAAAATTGCCGCTGTATCTTGAAAACATAACAAATATGAAGCTATTTTTCTAAAAGTTTCAAAAGAAACTTATCAGTTTATGCTGCTTCCAAAAAATATGATCAGAGCAAACAATTAGTTGGTATCAAAAGAAGGTATAAAAAGGAGAAAGTCTGAAGAAAGATTGTCCTGTTCTGAAAATGTTTTAACTGAATTTGAAAAAGATCCGTTCCAGTTTCTTTCTCTGTGCTATTTTCACTTAAGTACAAAAAAAATTAAGTGAAAAATTATTTAATTTGGAAATCTATGAACAAAGTAAAGAAAAATTTCCAAAAGGAAAAAGAAGAGAAAAAAAAAGACTTGCAAAGAATCAAAAATAATTTCAATAGAAGAATCAAACAAATAAAGAAGGAAGAAGCAGAATTAAAATCAAAGTAATCTGAACTTGTTGCCAAAAAGAAACGTGGAAGGCACCCAGCTTTGAATATTCCAAAATGTTTTTGGTTTTATTGAAATTTTGAAAACTTTGAGAAACTTAATTAGAATCATTCTTACAAGTTAAAATGCAATAAAATACAATCTTTATTTTTCTTCTTAAATTTATTGCATTTTTTCTCATAAAAATTGTCATTTTTTTAAATACCACAAGAAACAAATTTTTTTACAGCAAAAAATAATGTACTTTGATAATTAACTTTTTTTTTTAGTAAAATGGTTAAGGTGCAGGTAAAATGGACAGTAACATGTATAATATTTTCTTTATCACACATTTTGATACATGTTCCATTTGAAAAGAGTGTATGAATCAAAAGTTATAAATATTCAAAGTTTCTAAGAATAGAAATATAGTAAAAAACAAATTTTTTGCCCAAGTAAAATTTCAGTAGCAATCAGTCTGATTAACCAGTAAAAATTGACAAATGGCCTTTTTTTATTTTTTATTTTTTTTATGTTTCATAGGATAGTATAAACTGAGAAACAGTTGCCATTTAATGGATCAAATTGAAAACTTCAATATTGAATAAAATCTTATTTAGAACTCTTACTCAACTTAGAAAATTAGCTGCTAATCCCCAGATTTTCCAAATCTGAGATGGCGGGTGTAAGAGTTAGACCCATTAAGAGGGAACTGGCAGGAATTTGCCCTGGGTCTCAGGCTGGGTGAGGGTCAACAAGTTTTAAGAATTATGAAAGAAACTTTTAAAGATTTTTTTTAAAAGATTTTTGTTAATTACTTTTTTTATAGGTTGATAAATTTGCAAATGCATAACTTTTTTTTAAATAGGAAAAAAAAAAAAATTAAAATAACATTCTTTTCTTCAACAAATTATTCCCATAAATGTTCTGCAGAAAAGGTTGCAACCAGAAAGCTGCCCTCCATTTCTTTGCACAGTTCCTGGGCTCCACAGGCTCAACAAATTTATTTGCCCCAAGCCTAATTCATCTTCTCAATAGGCTTGGTCAGACCTTATATTTTTAAATTAATTTGAAATAAGTTTATGATATATTTATTTATATGATAAATGTTTATGTTTTCTTTAATTTGATATAGATATCAATGTCAATGTATTGGAATTAGAGGAAGAACAGGTTAGTAGATTTTAGATAGAGCAGTGGGTGTAATAGACACTCATGTCTGAGGTATATTTGGTGTTTTGGTGGTGTTTTGTCAAAACTCAATTTTGAAGATAATTTACAGTTTGGTTCTTTAAAAACAAGTAATGTAAAATGTGTGAGGTTTTGCAAATATTTTTCTGGAATCTTATAGCATTTTATGTTTAAATATATAAATTATTTTAAATTTAATTTCAAATGACTGGTATAGATGTTTGTACATACTATTAGTTAAAAACCTAGAAATTAAACACAGATGCTTGATTTTAACTCCCAAACTGGAAAAAAAAAACACCATTATAAACTTGGTGGTATAAGTTTAATTGTCACATTTTTAATTTAAAATTTATTTTTATTATTTGCCTAATAAATTTATTATTTTTGATCAATTGGTTTTAGAAAGTTTTTCTGTTTTATAAAAAGTAGATAGGAAGTTTTTTATTTTTTACTTTGATAAAAGTTGACAGTGTCAATATTATTAGTTTAAGAAATGCACTCACCATTTTTCTAGGAAAATAATTACGAACAAATTACTTTAAAAAAAAAAGATGTATTTGCATAGAAAAACATTATTTTATTGGAAAGTTGTTTCTTAAAAATTACTTTTCCATTACTAATGAAAATTTTAAGTTGTATTATATATAGCAATAAGGTGCTTAATTTAAAGTAATATTTTAAGTGTCTTTTTTCAAGAGAAAGAATTTGTTTAAAATTTTAACTACTTATGAATTATTTTTCATATTTGTTTAGCAAAATCATTTAGATGCATTAGCAACACAATACGGCATTGGTTATGGACAATATTGCAAGTATAATAGCAGATTTTTTTGTTTTTATATTGTGTTATTTAATGTTTTTAGTTTAATGGAATTAAAAAGTTATAATTTTTACTTTAGAATTACGTCATATAGTGCAAAAAGTTAAAATTGAGATTTTTTTTTTGAGAAAATTTTTTTAATGTTTGACTTTTTTTATAAATCAGTTTATTAACTGTTACTTTACTTACATTTTGGGATCTCTGAAGTTCTGTTGCAGTAAAAAAAACAATCATCTCTTGCATTGATCAGATGTTTGCACCCACATCAACTTTTTTTTGTGGGAGAACTTGTCCTAGTTTCTTTGTACACTTTGACAGTTTTACTTAGATTAGATTGTGTAAATCCACATATTGTAGCAATTTTTCTCTGATTTTTACCAGTATGATCTGATAAAATTTTGGTTTTTGTAATATCCTTCTTTGTTTAGCATAGAGTTTTAAATGCACATAGAACAATTAATATTCATTCAGTCATAAACCATCAAATAATGTCAGTGACTCCATTAATATGGTCAAGACTGTACTCTTAAAAGATATCTTATACATAAACTTTAAGAGATATTTCTACTGATTTCTAAAATAGCAAAAAGTCTCTGTTACATTTAAATTTCTCTATATTTTATTTTCTCTACTTTAGTATTATTCTAATTTATAATTAATACTCCTATGCATGTACCGTCATTTTATCTCAGAACATTTTTTTTCCAGGCAGCTTTTGTTTGAGAAAAAAGAATTTGAGTATGTCAAAAAGTTAGAAGAGGAGGAAGAGCAGCGATCAAAGATGCCAGTATATAACTTTTTTTTATTAAAATTTTTTTGCAAAAATTAGATTTGAATTTGATTTACAATAAATTTTTCCTTTTTTTTTTTTTTAAGGGAAGAAAAGGTAAATCTGCCCGCAGAAGTCTTCGCATGAAGCAAAAAACAATGAGAGGCTCTCCATTAAGGTGAACAGTTTTTTTCTTTTACATTTAATACCTAAATCATTAACATAAATCCGACTTAATAAATAGGATAATATCCTATTTGTAATAGAAATGAAAATCCCCTTTGCATATAAGAATTCTTATTGATATAATTCTTTTATAGCTTAATTATTGTTTTGCTTTAGTTTTGCCCTTCAAGAAAAAGAGAATGAAAACGATCCTGATAGGTTCGTTATATTTTTGAAATCCTTAAAACTTTTCGTGTTTTTGTTGTTACTATTGAGTTAACATTATTTTTCAGAAACATTACATTATTATTTGTTCCACAATGTTTTTTGTCTAAATTTCTTTTTCATTTTTCTTTTCTCATAATTTTTTTATTTACATTTACTTTTTTTTTGTTATTTTAATAACTTATTTAAAATTTAAATAAATGAGAACTTTTTTTTACAAACATGTTCTGATCGCTCACCTCATTCTTGAATGTTCTTTTAACTTTCGATCAGTCAACTTTCAAGGCATTTTTAAGTTAAAAACACTTGTTCTGCATATAAGAACAAAAGTAAATAATTGTAATAGCAGTGATTGCATTACTTTTGGAAGTAGTTTAAACATTTTGGTAAAAATAATGTTGTCATTTTTTAGTTAACATACTAGTCATTTAAAAAAATTTGTGAATTCATAATGATTATTTAGAGAAGCTCATGGCCGCTCTTCATCATCACGATCTCCCTCTCCACATTCAGAGGAGAAAATTGAATATATCACTGAATTTGGAGGCGCTACAACTAGTGTAAATAAAGAAGGAAGGTAGTACATCACATGATTCCTTCACTAAATCTTAAGTGAACATGATTCCTTCACTAAATCTTAAGTGAACATTCTAGTAAATAAAAACCTAAGAAAAAAAAATATAGCATGAACTTTTAGAAAGTTAATAATGTAATAGTAAAAATTATAATAATAACTGATTTTCTGATATTAAAATAGAAAAGACAATGAACAAGAAAGTAGTGGAAAAAATACCCGACAAAAGCATAGTAACCCTGAAGAGCGAGATCGACGTCGATCTAGATCTCGTGATAAAAATAAATCTAGGTCGCGTGATAGATATAGATCGAGGTCACGTGATAGGCGCAGGTCAAGATCCCGTAATAGATATCGATCACCGTCATATGAAAAACATCGATCAAGATCGCAAGGTCGACATCGCTCTAAATCTAAAGAACGCTACAACAATAAAAGTCGGCAATCAAGTCACAGATCGAGAAGCCGTAGTCGCTCTCGCAGTTATACAAAGCGTTCGAATCACAAGCGAAGTAGATCAAGAAGTAATGAGAGAAGATACAAATCTAAGAGTAAGTCACCCCAAAAACGAGACATTATAATTGATCGGGGCTTAGACAGAAAGCGCTCTCCTAAACGTTCAGAGCCTTCTCGCTCCAAATCACCTCAAAAGACCGGAGCTGTAATTCCCAAGCAACTACCGTGAGCACTTGTTTTCTTTAAAGTTCTAATTTGTATAAAAATAATCATTGAGATTTTTCGAAGCTGAGTATTATCTTTATTTCTCTTTTAGTGTTTTATCTCAAAGTAAAGCTAATATTGATAAGGTAAGTGATACTGGTGTGATTTCCTGTTTTAAAATATTGAAGGACATTTGACGGTTTGTTATAATTACGATACAGAACACAGTAACTCTAAGAGATCTTTAATAAATATTTATGTAAGGATGAAGTAAGTAACGTGAACTATATTCGTATTTTCAGAGCAAATTGTCTCAGAGAGAAAAAATGAAACTTCGAATGCAAAAGCTGCTTAGCAAGCAAAGTAATACTTTCTTAAATATTTACAAAATAATAATTTCGAAAAACAACATCATCAAGCTGCTTTTTCCTTTGATTTTTAGTAAAAAATGATAAGAAAGTTGAATCAAAAAAGCAAGCGCAGAAAGAAATGCTTATAGAGGTAAATATTTTAGTGAATTATGTTATAATTATAGAGCAAACGTTGATTCCACCTTTTTTTGTTCGCACTTGTAAAGTGTATTGTCCTGCAGGAAATGCACCAATATATTTTACACTAAGACCCTGTGGTGTTTCACCACTTTGTATTTTCACTGTTTTTGTTACGTTTCCATTTGACACTTTTGCATAGGAACTGCAATTTGCAAAGTCAAACCTATAAGCTATGTATATTTTGCTATTGCGTAGTTCACTTACGCTTTTGACGTCAAACTTTATTTCTAATGTTTCGTTTTGAAGTCTTGATACATAACCCCCTGTGTAGTCTACTCTCTTTTCAGGAACGTTATTCCATGCTTTGGTGACTTTCATAAAACCCTTAGTCATTGTAGCAGGAAGATCGAACAATGAGTGTTTAAGTTTGACCGAGTTGAAATCTGGATTGACGCCTGTCCAGCATATGGATTTACTATCTGTATCATTTAGTAAATTCTTAGCAATCGCTTTTATGTTAAGGCTTGGAGAGCTCTTTTTATGTATTATTTCCTCTATAGTGTTTAACATGACCATTGTGTAATACTTAATGATCAAAAGACTCATCTGAGCATGAGCTAAAATTGAAGGATGCTTTCCTGTCATAAGTTCTTTTTCACCAGCATCTTTTGTTTTTTCTGCGTACCTCTCAATGCTTAAACTGGTTAAACTATATTTGAGTGCCATGTCTAAAATGACTCTTTCCGACATTTTGTGCCTGGTTGTAATGTTTTTGTCAAATAGAGATCGATCATAAAACACGATAAATATCAGATCAACCCTCTCGTACATTCGAAATAATTTTGAGATTAACTTTCGTAGCGTGTCTTGCAAAATTTCTTTCTTCAAACTTCCGTCGTTAATATTGAATTCCCATAGCGTCATATCAAACGTATCATTGCTTGTGACGTATTCTTGTAAACACTTTTCAAAATATAATGACGAAACTCCGCCAACAGCAATAACTCGTCGCACCATTTGACTGCCTGTTCAAAATGAAAAATTTCTATAAATTATCTTTTTTTTTTTTTTTTTTTTTACAGGAGTTTATTATCTTAGATCCGGTCTGCGTTATATTCAATCGATTTGCTACTCCTTTATTCTTTTTAAAATGTTCGCCCACTCTCTTTAAACAGGTCGAAGTTTAATCATTAAACTTTACTACGCATTTCTTTTTCAAATAAAAACTCAGCAATATAAAAAGAAAACTTTACAGACTGCATAATTACTTATTTTGATTTTCTCAACCATTGTGAATCTCTTCCGTTCAAATAACGCTTTTCTAGTGTTAAGCTATAGTCAATAGGTTAGAATTGTTGACGAAGTATTAGCGTTTCTGCTTTAAAATAAGTTATAAGTTTGAATATACCTGTTATAACGCCAACTGTATTGTTCCACCAATTCGCCAAAGCATTATGAAATACATATTTCTGGTTTTCTTCTCCGAGTTCACTACCCACACTTACTGATTCTCCTAACACGTATAATATGACATTCTCACCTTTTACTGCTTTCTCAAGCTGGCCTTCTATTGCTTGTCTAGAAAATAGACCTTGATTCTCAATGCCTTCATCTACTACTTCCTCACTTAAATACAACTCTTTTAGCGTTTTGTATTTTGTGTATGACCACGCCGCTGCTGGGGGATTTTGTAATATTCTTTTTAGTTTTAGTAAAGTTGTAAGTCTATCCTGATTCTTTTCGCTCAGAATGAGATTAATTAGTGTAAAACAGAAAAATAACGAAAGCATCTTTTTTTTATCATACTGAAATTTCTTTCTTAAGCTAACTCGCTAACATTCGGTATAATTATTCCGAATAATTATATAAACATTGTTTAGTTGTTTAAAATCTTAATTGCCATATAATTAAAAATCAGCCTATGGTGGGTTATTGAAAAATTAAGGCGCTTAAGATAATCTTTCTGACTTAAGATTTTTAAGAATTCATGTTGAAATCAAAAAATCTTCTCAAATGATTTTCTAAAAGCTCTAGTTCAATTCCTAAATAATTTGATGTGTATTTACTTGAATCATGTTCTTAATACACAGAAGACTACCCAAGTATTTCGCTTAAAATTCTTAGTCAAAGAGTTAAAATTTTGAAAAAGGTTTCTTAAGGCTGATTTTGACAGAAAAAGTCATTGTTTGTGAATTGAAGTTTCATCTTTTTTAAATGAATGCTAGTTTCGTTACGTTGTTTCGTTACAGTCGGTTTCGTTCGGCATACAGTTAAGTTTTTGAAATTTTAAACTTACTAACTTATGATTTGATTATCGTATGTTGAAGTAGATTTATTTAGAATCAACTTCATATAAAAGTTTGCTGTTTTTTTTTTGTTTTTGTTTTTATTCTAATCACAGAAAAAAAAATGAAGGCTCTATTCTTTCTCTGCTTGTTAGCATTTAAAATACTCAAATATTTTCAGTAGTTTTTAACAACGTTTTAAGCTCACTTTGTTTTTTGTTTAGGAAAGAGAAATGGAAATATTTCAAATGAGTCGAATGATGAAAATGAAGTTAGTTTTTATAATTATTTGTGTTTTATACTCTTTTTCCTACATATTTAACTTAGGTATCTTAGTATACAAAAGTATAAATTGCGATCCTTAGTTCAATGAATTTTTAATAGAACCACTCTGATTTTTTGTATATATAATTTGAATGAATCAAATTCTAACTGTTATTCTTGCAATTCCGCTCTATTTTCCACAACAGAATTGTTTTATCTATGCTATGTTTTAGGGAACGTGAGAGAAGGCAAAGACGATCTGTTTCGCCACGAGGTTTTTTGTTATTTTTTTCAATAAATTGAAAATAAATTGAATTAGAGAAAAGAAAATTTAACTTGAATTTATAGTGTATTATAGAGAAAAGTGTTATTTCTTTGTGCAGGTAGGGCTGGAGAAAGTTATCATAAACGTTCACGAAGTCGAAGTGAATCGGTATGCTTTAGATTTTTGGTTTATTCAAACCTTTTGACTTCTTAATCAGCATTTGCAGTAATTTAGTTAAATATAAATCGTACGGTTAGTAAACATCGGCGTTTGGTTTTTTCCATTAGTAACAAATAATAACGAGTTAAGTTGAAGTTTTTATATAAGTTTTTTAAAACAAAATTGAATGTCTGAAGTTTGTTAAAATTAAATTCTTTATGCTGTTGAAACAACAAAAAATTTATGGTCTTTGTGGTCATGTTTATATTCATATTAAGCATCAGTGTCTTGAAATACAAAGTCATTTTTTAACAAAAAAAAATAACAAGATAATAAAATGTAATTTTTAACAAAAAATAACAAGATTCTGTCTTGTTATTTTTTCCAAGACCAAATAATTTTTTCTTTGATTCATCTTGAAATATTCAAGACATTTTCAAAAAAAACTTTTGAAATATTGAAGATGTAAATTTCTTGAAAAAATCGAGGCAAGAATAAAAAAAGTCTTGAAATTAGTCTTAAAATACTTTCTTTTTCCAAACGCCGGTTGCTGAATGGTTATTAATGTGATTGGTTTTCATGTGCTGAAGTTGGATTTTTGACGTTAAAAAAAATATTTTTAAATGTTTTTCTATCAAAATGTTCCTTGTTTTTTAGCCTGAATAACATGACGCCGAGTTTCGATTTTAAGAAGACATTTTTTCCTCAAGTTAGAGTGTGTGGAATGAAGAATATATATATTTTAACCGATAATGGAGTTTTAGTATCTTTATACGTTTATTGATCTCTGTTGGGAGGTCTAAAAATCAAAGTGAATGTAATAGCCAAAAAGGTTCCCCTGTGCAGGCTGATTGAGCCCATACGGGGAAATTTATATTACTAGAATGCCTTGACTGCGTATGGTCTTTGAAAAAATAGTTTAGTGGACATCAAATTAGGTCAGCTAAATGTTCGTTGCATGGGAGTCTCAGGCCATATTTTTTATCTGAATCCAAGCAACTCATTTTTTTAAAACTAGACTGCTCCTTTTGTTCGATTAAAATGAGGAAACACTTTTTAATCTTTTTTTATTTATTTATAGTACCTGGTAAGTAATAGACGTTGGGTATTGTAAGTTAAGTAATCTACAGATCCCTGTTCGATTCTGGTTTTGTTTTTTCAACAAATTTCCGCAGCCTGTAAATTTTAAGAATTTCCACCTTTATGACTTAAATATTTTGTTAATAAACAAGTTAAAAGTAGCAAAAGATGTGAAGTTGTTGATGGAAACATTAGGTTGTGGTCGATAAGAATTTCTCATACCTATATTGTGAGAGACAGGTATCATTGCTCCTACTTGCTCATATATCAGTTTTGAATGCTATGCCACCAAGTCTTTTGAATGACTTTTTTTATCTGCTGTTGCACTGCATCTTGAAGCATGTCATACAACAAAGGTAGTTTCTGTCTAGAATGTTATACTTGACTTGACAGTCATTTTTAGATATACCATGTTTATGAGCCTACGAAATCCTCTCCTTTTTAGCTGTATTAAAAAGAAGACTATCCTCACAGATGAAAGCTATCATTCCAAAAACTAAAAGTATTTGCTTTGGATCACTAAACTCATAAGGAGTCGAGTTTAGAAATGATGTTTTGATTGTTGGTTGATTAGGCTCAGCTTTTTCCAATGTGTACCAGTTTGCTGAAGGTTTAGCTGGCACATTATTGGATGTAGTTTATGATCTCTCTCTTCAGTCCTTCTGTCTCTTCTTTTATTTGTTGAACTTCCATGTAATGTTTTGAGTAAAGACTTTCCAGATGATTGAATAAAGATATTGTGGATGAATCTGTAAGACTAAGTATAGTCTTACAGGTTTGACATTCAATGTCTTTTTTCCCCAATATTTTAATAATTATCTTTTTAACAGAATTAGCTGTCAAAGTTTGCCATAGTGAGGAAGGCCTTAAAGTGAGAAACTATCGACAAAAAATTAAAATACAGTTTTAGAACTGTTCAAGTTCAAATACAATATTTAATGAACTTCAACATTAATTTTTGAGTTTTGTCAAATTTGTCCATTACTTTTAGAGAATAAATATTATGAAAAAGTCTGTTTTTCTTATTTTGTTGTAAGAAATGAAGTGGATATGGATGGAGATCTGGAAATAGAGTTTTTAAGAAAAAGTAAGAAAGTGGCTGGTAAATTTACAAGGCCTCATGTTGAAGACATTGCGTGTGTGGCCTCATTTTGAAGATATTTCGCGTGTGGCCTCATTTTGAAGACATTGCGTGTGTGGCTATGAAAGACATTAAATGCAAGTTGACAAAGCTAGATAAGACTAGCACAGTTAGGACCAAGGATGGTTTTTTTCTTTAAAGAAAACTAACTGTTGGACGTTTTGCACTAAATGTTAGATGTTGTTTTGCAGGAATGTAAATACTTTTATCCAATAAATCTTACTACAAGTGACAAAAGTTTATTTTTTAATTTTGTGTGTGTATCTGTATGTTGCTTTACAAATGGTATATTAAATATGCACAAATAGTAAGAAAAAAGGTTGATGATTCTGTAGTTTAGCAGCTTGAAACAAATTTTAGTTTAAGCGCTCTCGCTCGTCGAGACTTTAAAAAGTTCTTAAAATATTTATAAAAATCAAAGTAGATAAATTTCAAGGTAGTTATTTGCTCGCTTTTATTTATTTTTACTTACAGAAAAATATTTTAATTTTATTCTAAGATAGTTGATAATTTAGTTTTATATTGCTTTAGATAATTACTTATTAAAATTATAAAATATAGGATACTTAAATTATTGTTCTTGCTAAAATGTTTTTAAAAGGTATGTGCCAATGAAAATGGTCGTTTTATTTGTCAACTACATGTTAATTAAGAGGAACTATTCACTTAATATAAATGAATTATTCAGCACTGAAGGAATTAACAATACATACATACATACATACATACATACATACATACATACATACATACATACATACATACATACATACATACATACATACATACATACATACATACATACATACATACATACATACATACATACATACATACATACATACATACATACATACATACATACATACATACATACATACATACATACATACATACATACATACATACATACATACATACATACATACATACATACATACATACATACATACATACATACATACATACATACATACATACATACATACATACATACATACATACATACATACATACATACATACATACATACATACATATAATAGAAGCACACTAATAACACCAACCTGATTTTCAAGTGTCTGTAAAATTGTCAATGACCATTATATTTCAATTTTAAAATTTATTTCTAATGTACCTTGTTTATATTTCTAAATAATATATATCTTTTAAGATAAAATTGGTTTGATAAAATAAAATTACTTGGACATGACAGACCAAGTAATTTTATTTTATTAAACCAATTTTAATAAAATAAAATGACAGACCAAGTAATTTTATTTTATTAAACCAATTTTAATAAAATAAAATTACTTGGTCTGTCATGTCAACAGAGGAAAAAAAGCTTTCTAATAAATACCATTGTACTCTAACTCAAATTGTCAACAAGAACCACTGAACAACAGTCGTTAACGTTGGTGCCGAACTTATTGAAAATTCAGTTTCTACAAAAAGAAAATGTCTGTCCGGAGCTTCATAATGCCAGATTTAATGGAAGGGCTACTTTCCGGAAACCTTTTCTCTCAACAACAAACATTAGAAACCGTTTAGAGTGGTGTAAAAATCATCAGAACTGTTCTATGGAGCAGTGGAAGAATATAGTATTCTCAAATGAATCATCATTAAAATTATTTGTGACAACTGGTCAAGTTTAGGTCTGGAGTAGCCTACAATGCTAATGTAATCTCAGAATGCCATGGTGAACATTCTGAGGAAGTAACTCATCTTACCTGGCCTCCCCAATCTCCTGATCTTAATATTATTGAACATTTGTGGTGGACGTCCACCACCGAAATCGCTAAAAGAACTAGAGACAGTTTTGATAGAACGGACAAAAATTCAATTAGAACACATTCAAAGTTTGTACGAGGGCCGGATTCAATCTGTAATTACTGCCAATGGGGGGTCCTAACTCTTATTTGAATAAATTTGTTTGTTTTTGAAAGTGTTTCCATTATTTTGTCCAACCCTTGTATATATATTTGATAAGATTATAGCGTTTAAACTGTTGCTGCAACATTATTGCAACTTGATTGCCAGAAGAAAAAAGACTGCCAACAAAATAACGATTCCGAAAAATAAACGATTGCGTATTTGGCGGAAATAGTTTTAATTATTGAAAAAGTCACAAGTGTAATCAACCAACAACTAACTATTATTATCTTAACATTAATTGTAGATAAGGAAGAAATTTAGTGGAAGAGTCGTCGAATTTTCGCCTTGTCGCATCGTCGCATCATCGCAATATTAAAATATTACTTCACTTTCATGTAGCGTTCATCCAAAATAATAAATAAGGTCCAAAATATTTGTGTATTCTTAGTCACTGGGAGTATCTATAATATTTAATAAGAAAGTGTTGCTAAAAAAAACTATTAATAAAATGCTTTCTGAAACACTAATTTCATTTTTGCTTTATTAGGTATGAAGTATGAATATCTAAATATAGGCAACTTTACGTTAAATAACGTTAAAAAAAAAAAAAAATCTGAAGTTTAAAAAACGCAGCGCTAGGAAACGATACGAACGTGACGAATAAGTAATGACAAGCTAGTTGAGTAACATGATTCAAACGAGTCGTGTTTTATCCCGGAAGTGATTTTTACTCATTGTTTATAAACATAAAATAAACGAATGTTTAGTGTGTCTATACTGAGTCTTTAGGTTATATTTGTTTTGAGCTCGTACTTAAAACAATTTATACTGAAAAGTTAATAAGTTATTGGCATATACATGCTTATTTTCTATGTAAAGTACTGACTTTTATCTTTGTGTAACGTTATAACTTGTAAGTACACGCCTGCATTTTATTAATATATTGTTTAGATAGTAAATAGGGTAGGAGATTGCAACTTTACCCCTGGTTTAGCATCATTTGTCATATACTTTAAAATTTCTTGGCTCTACATTTGATGTAGTGTATGTATGTATCTAGTGTCTTTGTTTCTGTCTTTGTTAGTTGTTAGTGTCTGTATATGTAATTTGTCTATCTGTATGTCTGAGTATATTTATATGTGTATGTGCTTGTGTATTTCTATTTAGGTGTTGGATTTGTTAAATATATTTTTATACTTTTATTTTTCTTAAAATAGTTTATTAGAATAATGAAAAATTAATTTACTAAACAATAAAAAAATGTCTGAACAAGAGAAAGAAATTTTCTGTTTGCTCATGCAAGAAGGGTTAGCATCATTTTATGCTGATATGAATACATACCTTCATGTTTCAAAAAAAAGTAAGTAGTTATTTGGTAAGAAAAAAATAAAATAGATTATTTTTTATAGGGCTTGGATTTTTAAAAAGTAGGATGGTTTGATATGTAACTACCCACAGTTACATACTTTTCACTGTTTGACTTTAGTCATGAAACCACCTCTACATGATTAGGATCCAGTTTCCCAAAATGATAAAACTTAAACCTAACTGTTACATATGGAAAAAAATTTTTTTCTTTTTTTATATTACACACAAGAGTAGTAACAATGATGCATTTAATTGATTATGCCCTTTCTTGGAAAAAATAATTAAGCTAAACAACTTACTGATATAGAAAAATAATCATAGGTGATTTCCCTAAAAATTGAAAGAAAAAAAATTGTAAAATGTACAATTCTTATTTCATAAAACTATTTAATCTTTTTAACAAAAAAAAAAAGCGTGAATTTTAAATACTGCTTTATCTGCAGTAAGGAAAAAAATTTTAAATTAGATTTTTAGAATCAGATGTAAAAGTTAGATTTAAATTTTATCATTTTTAAAAACTGGAATTAATGTACTCTAGGCCTATATAGAAGATTTTCTTGGGTCATGATTTAGGTGAAACAGTAAAAAATAAGTAAAAGTTAACCAAAGAATTGTTTGCATAAAAATTTCTAAAAATTATTTCTATATTTGTATAAACCTGAAAATTGTTATTTGTTATTTGTCATCATGAAAAATTAGTATCATATTCTGCAGATTATTAGATTTTGTATAGGCTCTGCCATAGTAAATAAAGTTTAAAGTTTTTAAGTATTTTAGTTACTTGTCCGTTGAATCTTCAGACTTTGTGTTAATTTGTAAAATCTAATTATTTTTACATAACACTTATTACCCTTTAGATGATCTCTTAGAATTGAGTGCTGATGATTTAAGCTTAGTTGGGATGGTTTCAAAAATTGACTTAATAAAGTTCAAGAAAGTCATTAATAATATTTATAAAAATAGCTCTGAGGTAATTATATTGTTATTCTTTATGTTATCAAATGTAGTAATCACTACACTCTATTTTATAATTGTTTTAAGCAGTTTAAACGTTAAATTTATTCTTTTTGTTTTTAACAACTTACATCCATATGTCAAATTTGTTTGTGTACTTGGTTTTCTTGTTTGAATCTTTACATTCTTTCTTAGACTTTATCTAACAAGTTTTATGAGAACCCATTCTTAATGGATAATGTTCTACCTAAACAAGGCCCATTAGTTATTCCCCCTGAACAAGTAACTTTAAATGAAATACTTGGGTCTGGAAACTTTGGAAGAGTTTACAAAGGAATTTGGAGTAGGGAAGACAAAAATGGCAATGAAGTATGTTCTTTTTTTCTGTTCATTGAGTTTATTTTTTCTGTTCTTTTTTACTTTTTCAGAAAGTTTTATGTTTAATCAGGCATGACATTTGTAAAATTATTGTTATTTTGCTTTTTTAAGTCAAAAACTCAAGTTGCTGTAAAAACTTTAAAAGTGAAATCATCTATCACTGAAGAAATGTGGAAAAAAGAAGTTGCAATTCTTGCCTCTCTTAATTATCATCACCCAGGCGTTTTAAAAATGTTTGGTTTGTTGCAACAAAACAACAATGAAATTAAAACTGTAAATTTCTACTTTTGTTTACTTCTTTACAGTATTTACAATTGAAACTTTGATATAAGACTTTTTTTTATTATAAACTTTTTTATATTATTTTATATTATAAAGACTGTTTTATTATAAAAATGTGAGTTTTGTTTGTGATTAAATGATATAAATGCAAGTGGATTTGAGATGGCTGACTTTGTAAGTAAAATAATTAATTGGAGAATCTGATTTTGAATATGAGGGTTTCATAGTGAAATGTAAGTGCAGAATGCAATTAAATGCAGCTGTGCAACTTTTAAACTTTGATGACCTAGATATCTTACATGGCTTTTTTTTGTATGTGTGTGTGTGTATAGTTAATTCAAGATACCATAAAATAAGATCTAATGAAGATATTGACTTTTAAAGTTTATAGAAATTTTTATGGAGCAAATTAAAAAACAAAAAAAAATTACATTGAAGCTAAATATTCTCGGCAACAAATAATAGCAAAGTCTGTATTAAAAGTAACATATACTTTTTTCAGTAATTTTTCTACTTTGAAGTTTTGTTTGGAACATATTTTTCAAATGTTTTTTTATTTTATTGCATAAAAATTAATCTTACTTTAGGATTTGCGTTATGCAGACCTAATTCTTTGTCTAAATCCAAGTCTAAATAGGTTTGATTGGATTAAATATGGTGATCAACATGACCAGGAAGTTAAATTTATTTGATTTTTTTCTCATCCATGCTTTGGCTGTGTGAGCTGTGTGGGGAGGAGCCCCCATCTTTTTAGAATTTCAGTGATATTAAATGTCTTGTTACAAGTTTTTAGGCTTTTTCTGATGTAATTTTCAGAAATGTTCATGTTATTTCTCTATAATTTTTGATGATTTTTATTTTTCTGGAAAGAAATTCTCTATTAAAAAAAAAATCTCTATTACTAACTTCTTTTATATTTTGTTATACTTTTTATCTTTATGTATTATCTTTATTATTGTTTTTTAGTATTACTATCTTATTTTTAAAACTTTGAGATTTTTTTGTTCATACTGCTGAAAAAGTTTGATTTTAAAGAATTACTTTTTACTTAACTTGTGTTTATGGCATTTTAAATGATGAAGTTACATAAATCTTTGTAATTAAGTTATTTTCTGTTGTTGCTACTGGTAGGTAACAGAGTATGCTGTTTATGGATCATTGTTGCAGCAGTTGAAACAGAGATCTATTACATCTATTGCAACATTATGTCAGTTTGCTTTCCAAATAGCTTCTGGAATGGTGTTTATACATTCTCAAAATTTAATACATCGAGATTTATCAGCTCGTAATATACTTGTGACATCGCATCACCAGGTAACTGGAGATGTTTTTGTTCTAAAAACTTTTTACTAATAGTATTTTTTTTAATAGTTTTTTTAAAGAGAAAAAAAACTCTTTAATAACTTTAATGTTTTTCATCTTCAATGAAATTTTTAATCTGTTTACTTGAAGGTAAAAATAAGTGATTTTGGGTTGTCGAGGTTTCTTGGTGAAAATGAGAAAGAATGGTTGATGGTAAGCAATGAAATGTTGCCGATGCGGTGGTTAGCACCTGAATCACTTAAAGAAGGCTCTTTCACTGCTGCTAGTGATGTTTGGAGTTTTTCTGTGACTTTATGGGAGATGTTTACTTTTGGTGAACAGCCTTGGTCTCAATTAAATAATGATCAAGTAATTAGGAACTTATTACATATTTGTCTCCAAAATTTTATATTTATTTGTAGATAATTATTTCAGGTAATAAAAGGTTTGTTATTGATGGCTAACCAGTAGGATATGAAAATGCATTAAAGTACTAGTAAATTTTTTCTAGAAAAAATATTTAAAAAGAATTTAGATGTATTTAGTATGAAAAGCTTTTTTTTTGTTGAGTTACCCCTAAAAAATGCAAATCACTGTTTGTTTTTTTTTAAGTTTTTTTTTTTTACTACTTAAAAAAAGGTTAAAAAATTTTTTCATTTTACTACAAATTTGTATTACAAATATAAAAAATGAAATTAATCTATTTCAAAGCTAACCCCACTTGTTGTTATAAAAGTTTTTAAAATTCTACAATTGAATAGATTAACTAAGTTTTTTAAACAATTTTATCAAAATTATTTTAAAGTTTGAACAGTTTTTAAATGTGAAATAGAAAAAGGAAAAAAATGCACCCACTCATAAATTAACAATTTTTTCCAATCTTTGAAGGGAATATATTCCATTAAAGCAGTTTAAAATTTGATTTAGCAGTACGAAAATGTTATTAACTAGCCAAAATATGTGTATTTTTTATCATAATTTCTTACCAATATTATTTAACACAAAAAAGTGTTTTACACCTAATAAACTTTATACAATATTGCTGACAAATGTATTTTAACAAACAAATGGTGTTTGTTAAAACAATTCTTATTAAAAAAAGGGTTGTGAAACCTTTGTTGCTGTTGTTTTGTGGTATAAATTTTTTATAACTTTATAAGGTTAAAGAAAAGATCGTGATGGGTCAACCGCTTTGTGAGCCGAATTTTTGTCCAACAAGCTTTTATCAAGTAATGCTTGAATGTTTTTCTTATGAATCTGGTAATCGACCTTCTTTTCTTATAATCAAAGATGAATTACTCAAGGTAACACTTTACTGATGGTTTTTCTTAATGATTTTTTAAAAGTTTTTTTTTTATAAATTTAAGAAAAGTAATAGATCAGTTTGGATTTGAATTTTGGATCAACTAGTAATTTATATTAGATAACGTAAAATATGATTTTAAAAAAGCAGTCAACTTTTTTTTGTCACAATACTTGTCAAGAAATATGAACAAAAACTTAAAATAGTATTTGAAATATCTCAGTTGTGCATAGTCGTGATTTTAATGATCATCTAAGAGAAGTTGTAATTATGTTTTTTTGTGGATTTTAAAATCTTTGAAAAAAAGAAAGACATTATTTAAAAACCTTTTTAATATATAGCCTTTTGTAAATAATCAAAACAGACACCAGTAAAACTGTTTGATAAAATTAAATGTCCATTTAAAAACAAGCATCAGCAGGCAGTCTATCTTGTCTTTAATGCAAAATGACTCCATTTCTCACAAACGCCATTTACAATTTTATCTTCTTATTATGAAGTTAAGCATCAAGTATAATCTTTCACTTTTCTAGTGTTGAAAAAAAAAGAGATTTCAAGATTTCATTTGGAAACATTCAGTAGGTACAAGTTACCACTTCCTTCAGCAAAGTGAAAGGAAAAATTTTAGGAGGGGTTTTTTAAAGAATATTGTAATTGTGAAGGAAATGTGTTTACAAAAGTTATGTAGACCTCATAGACCATATATAGAGCTAATGACCTTGTGTCAGCACAGGCTGGGAGTGGAAAAAATCAATCTTCTATACAACCCATTCATAGTTATGGTAGAGCTGCATTTGTGAATTTTTTGATAATGATTTACCAGAATTTACTACCTAAACATTTACTTTTACTTTAACTAAAAAAAAAAATGGTGATCAATGGTTCAACAGTAAATACACTAGTGGCCATAGGAATGGACACCCCTGTAATTTTTACCATTTTTCTTAGAAAAGTTGACATAACATGCATTTGGTGGATTTAATTATTTATTTTTATATTTAAACCACGTCATCTATTATTTGGCTTATAGGAATTTGCAAATTTTAATCGTTTATATCAATTTTAAACATAATTATGGATTATTATTGTTAATTGGTGTCAAAAATGAGTCATTTCTCTGCTAATGGGTTTCTCTAGTAAAAGGTGAATGTCTCATTATTTTTGTGCTTTTGTGAAAATTAGTCTATTTATTGTGATGACTAATAGTTAATTACGTTATTAGTTAACATTGTTATCCATAAATTTTTTAAGCTCTAAATATAAGAGCATTTTTTTGTAGTCATTTAGTTGAGTTTCAACAATTGCTGGTGAAAGGTTGACAGTGCTCTTGAAGATTTAGTGTGTTTTTTAAAATTGTACTTTTATTTACAATGGCAAAAGGATATTGGTCACCTACAAAGCGATGCAAAGCTGTTACATTACGTGGAGAAGGTTATTCATACATGAAAATCACCAAAAAATTTGGGAAATGGAGCAACAAAATCTGGAGTGAGGAAGGTGTGCAAAAGGTTTAAGGGAACCAATACCTTCAAAAATATGCCAAAAAAATGGAAAAATGAAGAAGACAACTGCTAAAACTTTTACAACTTGTCAAAATTCCATAAAGAATTTGGTGTAGCGTAGAAATTTTTTGCTACATCCCTTAGGAAATCAACTTGTGATGTACTTAGCAGCACAATCAAGCTACTGATATCTCAAGAGAATTTGAAATAGCCACACAAAAAAGAAATTCTTGTAATGTAATGCTGCATGGAGTTTTTTTACTACATCCCATAGGAAATCAACTTGTAATGTACTTAGAATGGGAAAGGAGCTGTTGATGGAGTAGTGAATGAATTTAAAAAGGAAAACATGGAAAAAAGTAAAGGCTTAACAAATGAACATCAGTTTTATGATGTTTACTTTATATGAAAATTGTTCAGTGAAGTTAATGTACTTGACCATAGATGAAATAGATTATAGACAAATGAAGCAGATTTTGCCATTAACAGAAGGCAAGCACCATTAACTAATGTTTCATGCAAAATGTGATGTTATGTTATCTGTTAAGTCCAGAAATCTTGTCTTGATAGATGTTGTTTTATACAAACTCAAAACTTCAACTCATACTAACCTGTAGAGGTAGAATTAATTGTTTTAGAATCTTTTGATCAGGTTTCTATGATGGTTGATGGAAAATTATGCAAACATTATGAAAGTTATACAAACATTGTTAGAGCAATCAATGCTTCTTAACTCACTAATTTGGTAATAAAAACTACTTATTATTAGTAATAAGTAGTTTTTTACCGTGTCACAGAAAAAAGTGTTTAAAGTTATGAAAGAAAACAGCGATTAAAGATCAATTATAAAAGATGGAAGACTTGAGAGAAAAGAAGCTAACCCTTCCAGTCAAAATGTAGCAGAAGGTTTCAAAAGTAAAAATTATTATTCCAAAATTGTTGGCCACAAATCACAACTTTACTATTCAAATCTGGATTCACAAGTATTCTGAAAAAGTTGTTTATTATTTATATGTAAGATGTCAATTCTTCATGACCTTCATTACACAGTTTTATTTGCAGTCTTAAAAGTGTATACGTAACAATTCAACTCTTCATGACCATCATTATGCAGACTTATTTGTAGCCTTAAAAATTGTTCAAAGTATTATTAATAAAAGTTAAAAACAAGAAATTAGTCCTTTTAATGAAACCTGTTCATAATCATCAAAACTTGCTATCTGATAACTTTTGAGAATTTACTTATATTCAAAGTGTTTGTCTGAAAATTTTTCTACAGTCTGAGGTGTTACATCCACTTTTGTAATTTGGTATTTATAATTTTAGAGACAGCCTGATTTGCTTGTAACTTGTGAAAATCTTACTGGTGGTATGTATTTAAACTTTGAAAAGGGTGATCTCATTACTGCAATAAAGCCTCTCAGGTTTCTCAAGTTCTTACAGTTTATTCATTTTTTATTCTTATTGTTGTTGCTGTTGTTGTTGCTGTTGTTGTTGCTGTTGCTGTTGTTGAAACTTTTGTTGATGCTGTTATTATGATTATTCGAGTTTTTCATAGCAAATATTTGAGAAAAATCGTTAACTTAACTATATGCTAAGTAAATTCAAGCAAGTATTAATAAAAAAGTTTTTATGTAAGATAACTGTCTAATTAATTTTTTAGCATTGTTGATCCAAACGAGTGGCTCGGACAACATGAGGCCTCTCGTCTTTTTGGTCGTTTTTCTAGGAGTTTATGTAATACGGTTGATTACATGCTTGGTGAAGACAAGAAGTCTGTTACAAAAAAAAGCACCAGCCAAAGTGATTTGACTTCTTTGAGTTTTACAAAAAAAGGTGAAAAAAAGTTTATTATTTTTCTTTGCTTGTTTGTTGTAAATTACGTTTTGTTTATTATGATATATGCTTGGTTTGTTGTGCTTGGTTTAGAAATGCTTTCTCAAAGTTGCAAGGAACAGTTACATACAGGTTGCAGTCAGTATGAAATGTCTAACGATTCGCAAATGCCTATATCTACAGCTGATGAGAATCATTCTATATTGTCTTTAACTGATTCTTCTCTTTCAAAAGGTATACTGGAAAGAGAAAAATGCTTAAAAAAAAAGACATTTACAGATACAGAACCTTTGGTTCAGGAGTTCGTAAATGAAAGAATCATTAGCAATATGAATGCATTCTTACGTTTAAATGGGTCTTCTATAAATGAATGTTCGCCTAATATTTATTCCACTTCTGTTCCTTCTGTCTCAGTTAATCCAACTTTAGACTCGATTATAAATGATATTGATCCTTTTTTAAAAAAAAAACAGTGTGTTACAATAGCTGATAAAAATACAAAAGCATCAGTGAACTTAATTGCAGAACAAGGTGAAGAGTCCTCTAAAAGGTGTATAAGTTCAAACAAAACTTCAACAAAGCAAGTTTCGTTAGAAAAAAAACAACAAGAAATTAAACGTTTACCGTTAATGAGTTTAGAAACCGCAAATGAGTTAGTAGATAGTGACCACAATGTTTCTAGATTGTTCAAGTGTGCTAATTCTTTTGACAATGGTTTTACTGATTTTAACCAACAAAATGTGGATAAACTACAGAAGACTCAATCCAAGCATAACACGTTTGCTACGGAAAACTTAAGTGAAAAGTTTCGCAAAATTCGTACAATTCTACCCAATGCAAGTGTTAGTGAATGTTTAGATGGTCTTCGTTACTCAAATCAAGATCCAGAGAAAGCCATCAATTACATACAAGCATACAAACTTACCCAACTTAATTTCGGGTACTCATTTAGCCACTGCGAGCAGGTTTTTCGAATGAACCATTTCGATTTTCATTCGGCGCGTTGCGCATTGACAGTGCAATACGTTGCTGAGCACTTTAATGGATTGAAGCAAAGCGTTGTGTTGGAGACTTTAAAAAGAAACGATTGGAATGTAAAGATAGCTCTAACAGAAATATTTTTAGAGCAATGTAGTTTATTTGGCGTTGAACGACAGCAAGGTTTGCATATACTGAAAGGATGCAACGATAATGTGACCAAAGCTGAAGAAATTGCAAAAATTTTAAGAGTGGCAGAGGTAACAGGTAAAAGTGAAAGTCATTGTTTAAGTGTACTTTCGAAATTGAACTGGAAGGTTGGAGAAGCTGTCGAATGTATTTTATCAATGAGTTAGTTTTTATCGATCACTTTGAATTTGTAAAATGTTAAAACTTTTTTTTTAAAGCAACCCATTAAATTTGTAAATATAAATTTTTATAGTTTTTTTCGTTTTTTCTTTTTACAAAAATTTTAAGTTTACATTTTTTTTTCTTAGTTCTTGTAAAAAAATATATTTAAAAATTATCTTGTAGAAATATTTTAAGCAATCTTTCTAAAAGATATTGTTCATTTTAACTATCTTTCATAGAGAGAGGTGTACTTATAAAATATATTTTTAATATATTTTTTATTCGAAATTCTTTGTCATTTTTGAGTTAAAAATAAGAAGACAGGAGTAATATGACGACCTATTCATATCTGTGAAACCGAACTATAGATAGTATATTTACCGATGCAGGCCATGGATAGTGTATTTACCAATTCTTCCGTTTTATATGTCATTAGTGTAAGTAATAATCTCACCTGATTCCTTTATTTTTTTCACCCACCAATTTCACACATTTTAACATTTAAAAAATATATTTTTTATTCAAAATGTGAAAAATATTAATCATTCAAAAGTTATTAGGTTACTAATAAATTATAAGTTAGGCAATAATGTTACAAAATTAGCAATAAAATCAATTTTTAAAATTTATTTTCTTCCAATTAAAACCTTGGGTTGCAGTGTTTTAAGTTATGTGCCTTTAATTCACACTCCTTCGTGTGATCGGCTAATCGTGGTGGTAAAAACTCTCCAAACTTTTTTTTTCTACGTGTGTTGTAACTTCGTATTTAAAAAACATTAAAGGAACATTTATGACTTTGGGAAAAAAGTATGCTTTGCTTATTTTGGTGTTGAAATCGGTAATTAAGACATGTTTGGTTCTTCACTATGTATGTTAGGCTTGTGCGGAGAATCTTAGGGGATGGTGTAAAAAAGAAAAGAAAGCTTATAAATTTACAGCACCCAGGGTATGGAAAGAGCAAAAAAAAGTCATTTAAACAATTATTATTTTTGCAGTATTGATGTTTCTGGATATACCTCCTAAAAAAAGAATGTGTTTGTATGTCTTAGCCTAACTTCGGCTAATCGGCCTGTACATGGTTATTTCGTTTGTTTTTTTTATGACGTTTTACAGTCTAGTTTTGAAAAGTCAACCAAGTGTTGATGAAATCTAATGTTCTCTAGGAAATTTAAAATCACGGTTATTTACATAAACTGAGTTGAATGATATAGTGAAAGATTTGGGTTTGATTAAGAAAAAAAAAGCAGAATTGTTCGGCTCTAGATGAAAAAATATTGTAATCTGGATCATCTACTTACTACTATAGAATAAGAGATCAGCAATTTGCTAAAATTTTTATGTAGAAAGAAGATTTGGTTTAATGCCATGATATTGACAGTCTAATTAATAAGTTCGGCATTAAATACAAGAAAGAGGATTGGAGACTTTTTATTGACTCGTCAGAAACTGGTTTAAAAAAATTTTCTGTTACAAAATCGAAATACCTATGGTTCATTTCCTATTGGTCATTCCGTTCATATGAAAGAAACTTACAAAACTCTTAACACTTGGACGCTATGTGAAGATTTAAAAGTTACTCCCTGTGTTCCTTGGTAAAACAAAACAGATTTACAAAGTTTATATGTTTTACATGTTTGTATGACATCAGAACAATAGATCAGCATTAATCCAAAAAGCAATGGCCCAAAAGAAAAATACTGACATCTGGCGAGAAGAACATTTTGCGTAATAGTTTAGTAGACCCAAAAAAGATACTTCTACCACCACTACACATAAAGACTGATCAGTAAAGTTAGACTGATCAATAAGGTTAGACTGATCAGTAAAGTTAGACTGATCAGTAAAGTAGACTGATCAATAAAGTTAGACTGATCAATAAAGTTAGGCTGATCAGTAAAGTTAGACTGATCAGTAAAGTTAGACTGATCAGTAAAGTTAGACTGATCAGTAAAGTTAGACTGATCAGTAAAGTTAGACTGATCAGTAAAGTTAGACTGATCAGTAAAGTTAGACTGATCAATAAAGTTAGACTGATCAGTAAAGTTAGACTGATCAATAAAGTTAGACTGATCAGTAAAGTTAGACTGATCAGTAAAGTTGAGATTTGTTAGTAAATAACAAAACTGTATATTTTTGTTTCGAAGTTTTGTTGCATTACCTGTGTAATGATGGATTATAACCAAAGAGTTATTCCGATAATATTGGTGATAAATTGATTTGAGTTGAAGCGTGGTTTTACGTCAGAAAACGTACCTTTTCTGTCCATTTTTGACTTTGACATCCAATATCTTAAAAATACATCCAAATAACATGAAATTTTGTCTCATAGTTGAAGTATTTACTATTGATAGAAAATCATAAGAAAATGGATCGGCTAAAGTCGATTTTGTGATCGTTCAGTGAAATGGGAATACTTAGTTTTTTTTTCGAAAGTAAAGATCTTTTAAAGTGTTGTTTTCTATTAAAAATACAGCTTCGATCCATTAAGTTTGACATGCATTCTTTTCATTTCAATATGAGTAGGCATCATTCGTTTAAATTGTTTTGGGAAGAAACTGAAGAATTATTATTTACTTTCAGGTTCGTAATTGATGCTTTTGTTCGCGGTACTTGTTTTTTAAGATGCATAATTAAATATGAATAATGAACTTCGTAAACAAGGAAAAACGAAAGGTTATCTTCACAGAAATCAAAGAAAAAAATAACTACGCACTTATCTTTAGCGAAATTTCTAAAACAGAATTAGGTTTAAAGGCAGCTAGATATCAAAGAATTAAAACCCCCTGAAACTGAGTGTTATGATAATAGTTCGTATATATGCACAACAGTTTAAATTAACATTTCTTGAAAGGAATCTATTAAACGTGTAATGTATTCATTTTATTAGTTACTCAAACAGATGTATTTTTAAAATTTAAAAATCAGCTTAATTTATTGTACTTATTAATGCAAACAAAATTGAGAAAACGTGTTTACCAAACGAGCTATTTTAGTTTCATTGAATATGGAAACAATCGTTCGTGTTGTAAAGGCGTAAGACGCGACGTTGGAGTTTTTTCCCCCCAACATAGCATGAAAAATTAAAAGGAGGCTAGACATCGAATTAAGAGCTAAAAAACATCCAGAATTTCAACAGCTCAATTTATTCCATTATGGTAATGGTGATCAACGAAAAAATTCCTCACTCTTACGTTGAATTTTCCAGATTTCCTCTATTTATGAATTCAGATTTTCCCGTATAAACACTTAGAAATAACACTTAGAATTTAAACCACCTCCAGCCTGAATAATAAATTACTAAATAATAAAGCACCTCAAGAAAGTTTAAGCATTTTTATGCACCTCATGTAACAAACTAAATATAATCTTCAAAGTTAAAATTAAATTTGATCATAGATTACAGATTCTGGGAAGAACTATTTCTAATGCAAAAAACATAAAAATTGAAAAATTAAAAACCCAACGTGTTTTAGGCAATGAAGAAATGAAAACGATTAAAAAGCAAAGTTTTCTTCGTTTAATTCATACATAGAATTCTGGGATCTCGTTTGAGATATTTAAAAAGAGCAGTTACGTGCGAAGTATCGAAAAATCCGTTTAACTAATGAAAGTCACAAACCCGACTAAAGTTGTGACGATTGAGCCAAAAAGCAGCGTTTTAAGTAAAAATATAAGAAAAACTCTTATATCAGCAAAGAGCACATAGAAAATCATGGCGATAGTAAATAAACATAAAATATGCATTATTTAAAATAGCTCAGTGAATCTATCGTTTAAAAATACCCAAACAAGGCTACCGCAGAAAGACATGCAACAAAAGAAAACTAAATCTCTTATATGTCATCCATAAACTATCCCATATTTACTAAAAATTAAACCTAGATGCATGCAATCGATTTATTACGTTACAATGATCGACAATCTAAATCTGTATTGTCGCTTTTTTCATTCAAATATTTTGAGTTTTAAAAACCTCACACAGGTGTTATAAGTGCGCATGTAGTAACAAATTTATATTAAGAAACTGTAAATAGAGTTTAAAAAAAAAAAAATTAAAAACTGAATAGATTGGTATATGAAAATAAAAACATACAGTAACAAACAAGAGTAATTTAGACATCTGTAACCTAATGATATATTGTGATCAAGTTGACGATCTTTCAAATGTTTATACATCAACTGCCATCAAGAGTTATTTTCAGAGCCATTTCATTCTGCACACAAAATATTTGTTTCTTTATAATTGAAACTATCAGTGTAAACAGCTATGTACATGGTGATTGTAGAAGAAAGAATTGGAAAACTATTCTAATTCCAAATACGCAAAAAGCTATCCCAGCTACCAGTTGCTACAGCCATTCCATCATCTGTCACTCCCAAACAACTTACACGATTGTCATGACCAGCTAGCACACCAGCACGTTCTCCCTTTAAAGTGTCCCAAACGTTGCAGTTAAAATCATCATAGCCAGCCAACAACAGACGACCACTTTTTGAAAAAGCAACTGATGTAATGCCACAAATAATATTGTCATGAGAGTAACACATTAGTTCCTAAAAAAATAATTAAAACAAAATTTAAAATATTGAACTCAAATAAAAAACATAACTAAAATGGTTGAGGACAAAAGGAAACTAAAAATCAATCCGTTATCAAACCTGATCAGATCTGATATCAAAAAGTCTGCACGTAGCATCATCTGAACCTGTTCCAAAGGCTAATCCACTTGGAAAATACTGACAAAAAAGAATAATAAAAATAAGGAATATAAAAATAACATTTTTACCAAAATAAAATCAAAACATTTAATTATGCCAAAATAACTTTCACTTACACAGACAGCGTTTATATCAGACTCATGACCAGTAAAAGTTTGACGACACATTCCATCACGTATATCCCATACCTAAAATAAAAAAATAATCAGTGATATAAAATTTTCATTTGTATATTTAAAAAAAGTGAATTTTCAAAATATACAATCTTTAGTTAAAACAATATCAAAATGAATATTGAGTTTATAAAAAATTGCAGGAATATCTAGGTTAACTGTTTAAGAGCTGTTACCTTGGCAGAAGCATCACATGCTCCTGACACAAAAGTTCGCCCACCATCATTGCACAGAGATAAGCTCATAACATCACCAGTGTGACCAATAAATGATGTTAATTGCTGCCCAGTTTCTATATCCCACAAACAGCTGTAATTTTTGGAAAAATATTACAGTAGGATTTATTTAAAGTAAATCAAAAATTATTTCAATTTGTAAAAAAAAAAAAAAAAAAAAATTACAGAAAAGAAAACACATTTAACAGATGTAAATATCAAAACATTTCACTTTTTTCTGCTAAACCTCCTCAGACCACATGTGCAGATTTATGCACAGGTTTTGACTTTTAATATTTTTTTTTTAATTAATTTTCTCTGTCACCTTCTGTGTGTGCATGAACCAAATATTCATCAATATTTCAAAATCATTCATCTAATGCTATCTATGAGCAAGATTTCCTACTAATTAGTCAAAAAATAATTTTATTATCCATTAAAAATAGTTCAGGTCTGAAGGGGTTAACAAAACTCAGTTAATCTTTTATTACTCATCCTCACCAAGTTGTATCTCCTGAACTTGTTAGAATTTGAGAATCATCTAAAAACCTGCAACATGACAGATAACCTAAACAGAAAAATAAAAAAAATAAAATGAAATTATCTTTTTATCAGATTGCTGTCTTTTTTTATGGCTTTAATTATAAAAATATTAAGATTAAGACTTCTATGAGAAACATTTTAACAGGTGTATATAAAGAAACCCTTTGATAAACCCTCATGGTAAAGTGTGGCATAGAACTCAGAAAAGTTTTGATCAAACAACAAGAACAGATTCTGACCTGTATGCCCAGGCAATTCTCTGCTTACTCTGACATTCCCTTCTCTAGTTTTAAGACTATATATTGAACAGATATTATCAAGACCACCACAAGCAACATAGTTTCCTGATTGGGCATATGCACATGTCATGACCCAACTTGATCGAAGTGGAATTGCATGGACCTAAAAGTAAATTATTTGGTTTTATATCAATAGTCAAACATATACAAAATGAAATTTATTATCTGTAAAATATGTGCAAAAAAAAAAAAAAAAACATAAATAACCTTATTCGTTGTATATGAATCCCAAACAATAAGTTTGCCATCTTGGGAAGCACTAACTAAACTCCTATGAAAAATTACTTTTAAGAATAAAAACATTCAAACACAGAGAGAGAGTTTGGGAAAACTATAATTTATTTGCTCTAGCTATATTAAACACTCAAAATGTATATACACCTAATATAAATATTATAATGTAACCTTGAGTCACATGCCCAGTGCATAGCATAAATTTTTGCTAGATGACCACGAAGTGTTCTCCTAGTTCGCATTTGTATTCTGCTGATTTGATCAACGCTTTGAGCAACCTAATACAACAAATAGATTGTTCCTACAAAACATTTTAATTTTCCATTGCTTTTTTTTTTCTTTATATCAATAATGCAAAGTAAGATTAACCAGCTATTCATAAGTTTCCATGTAGCTTCTTTAAATACTTTAATCAAAGACATACACAAACAAGAATATATCAAAAAATGGTCTTACACTTTGAAAGATTACAAAGTTTACTATTTTGAAACAAATTCTTTACAAACAGGTTCTAATTTTGACTATAAACAGCAAATTTTTGAATGATAATTTCTTATAATGATAACTTAGAGTAAATAGTACAAAAAAATGAGTATATTTTTTACCGATAAAAAATTGGTATCTTGGGCAACTTTACGAGCATCCTAGAAAAAAGAATACTTTTCAAATTTAATGATCAAGAATAATAACACCATATACATTTATTTAAAAAGAGAATTGGTAACTAAGTAATTTTTGCAGAATAATTTGTTTTAGATTAATACATTATTTTTAATCCAAAGCTAAAAAACCAGCAGTCTCTAACTCTATTAAAGAAATGAGCACCAAGTATCCTTGTTGTAATATTAACACTATAAATCCAAAAAATGCTTTTCTGGTATTTTCTTTTATGTAAATTTTAAAAAAATCAAATTTGTTCAAATTTCTTTTCAGTTCATCATTATACTAAGTATACTTTTAAGGCTCATACTAAGTATACTTTTAAGGCTCATACTAAGTATACTTTTAAGGCTCTAATTGTATGTTAAATTTAGATATAAAATTAAAATTATTAAAATTTTTGAAATTAGAAAATTGCATCTTATTAAAAATGTATATGTAGTTATATGCTGAAGTTGAATGTCATATGATTAAAACTAAGTACTTATAATAAATAACTGGGTGTATATCGAACATATTTAATAAAGATTTTTACCATTGACTGTTTTGTATCATACCTTTAATAAAATAAGTAACAATTGAGATACTAGCTAGGTACTTTGAAGAACAAGACAAAAATGTCTGGGATGAAATAAGTTGATGACAAATTTAAAAATTATTTTTTTGTAAGAAAAGTTATTTTTTTCAGTAATTTTCTTAAAACTGAAATGGGTAATAGCTTTAAATGTAAATTGTAAGGTAAAAAAAAAAGAACGAAATACGCCATTTTGAACGCCGAATCGAGAAACAGCTGCTCAGACAAAAAAATATCACGTGAAAAAAGCCAATCAAAACACTCCATTCCTGAGATCTGAAACGTCAATTGGCTTGCAAAAACAGACTATCAATCACGTGATAAGACGAACTCATTGCGTATCTTCACTGAAAATTAGAAATGAGAAACCTAAGAAAACAAACTAAATAACAAATAACATACTCTGATTTGATTCTTTAAATTTTCTGCTTCTTGCCGAAGACTATCTATTTCTGAGCCACTCATAATTCAATACTTATTTGATTACCTTTATAATTTATCTGTAAAAAAATGCAAAAAGTAAATTTTATTATAAGATACACATATAGTATAATAGCAGAGCTGTATCTAGCTGCCGCCAATATATATACATGCAACACTTCAAAATTATTGTTGAAATCAAATTAATATACTAAAATTGTTAGAGTTTTTAAAATCCCATTTAATAATTAAGTCTATCAACATAACTTTCTTTAAACTGAAACAGATTTTCTTTAAGCGACGATCTACTCATGCTATATAATCCGCACTCCTCTAACGCTAAATCAAGATGGCCGCCAGACATTGGGAGTGTCATAAATTAAATTCGAAACATTCAATAACTTCAACCAATCGTGTTGCAGTATTACGAACTAAATCGTCAGTAAAAACAACAGACCAGATATTCATTAAAAATTAATATTATATGTTCAAAAACCTTGGTTGTAACATAGACAACTTTGAAATACTCGTTTCATTGAATCAACTTTACTTAAAATTAAAATTCACGTTTATTAAGATAAATGGAACTTGTAACAAACAAACAAAAAATATTTCTTGATTAGTCTTTAAGTTGATTTTTTCATTGCCATTAGCTAAAAAAACGTTTTTTCCATGTTTTTAAGAGTTTTTGCGACGCAGCAGTATATCAAATAGGTGATATTAAAGTCGACCAGTAGTTGAAATCCTTTTTAGAAAATTCAGAGCTAGTTTGATTGCGTAAAAATGTAGCTAAAATTCTAATGAGCAACTTAAACAGTTTGTGTGAATATTTGTAAAAACTATATTTAGCTAACATTTTTATATTTATTTTTAGATGAAGAAAAATCTTTTTTGAATTCAGCGACATCTTATGAAAATTGAATCTTAGCTTTTATGCTAAAAGATGTTTATAAATTGTCTAGCTTGTTTATTACAAATTGATTAACAACACATAAAAGGAGTTATAACACTAAAAATAATTATACAAAGAAGAAATATATATAGAGAGAGGCGCGTAATAATAATAATAATAATAATAATAATAATAATAATAATAATAATAATAATAATAATAATAATAATAATAATAATAATAATAATAATAATAATAATAATAATAATAATAATAATAATAATAATAATAATAATAATAATAATAATAATAATAATAATAATAATAATAATAATAATAACAATAATAATAATAAACAACCAAATATATAGCGATATAAATATAGTAACTTTATTTCTAGTTTTTCTTAGGTGAAAGAAAATATTTTACCAACTCTAATGATAAGATACCACATTACGTCAAAAAAAGTAAAAGGTGAGACACATTGAGAAGATGTTGTTCGTTATCTGCAGAAAAAGTGAACAATAGAAAAAGTTTCAGTGGTGAAAGTGTTCTTGTATACTTGTTAAAAACAAAATGAGCAAAATGGGGAAAATAATCTGTTTAGTCAAAAATTTTGAACTTTTAGTATTAGATGTTAACATCAACTTATACATCAAGAAAAAAATTTATCCAGACATTAAAATAGCAGTTTTAGTCTTCTATGTTTACGAAAAAAAAACTTTAAACATTTACAAAAGATGAATAGACGTAATGAAAATTTTAGTTAAAAATGCGTTAAACGTTTAGAAAAAAAGCTTGTAATAGATTTTTTCAAATGTTAAAATCTGTATAAATAAATAAAATCTATCAATACGATTAAATAAATTTCGTAAGTTTATACTTTTAATTCTATGAAGTATGTGCGCGTATACATGCGCGTTAAAACTAATTACCATTCATCTTGTACTAGTTGTAAACAGGGCTTTATCTTGATATAAACACCATTGCAGAAATAGCTTTTATTTTGCAGAATATCTTAAACTTTTGACTGGCTTTTGCTATATCTAACATATGCTCCTTTTTTAAATTTATATAATATAGTATTGTAACTGAGTTGGAAATGAAAACAAGAGTTTAGTTACAAATCTAAGCGAGTTTGCGTGTGAAAAAAAAAAAAAAAAATGGTTTAAATGCCAATAATCAAGAAATTCGATAGAGAGAAAAAAAGATAACAAGATAATCCACACTATTTAATTCATGTCAGTATCATTTAAAAACATTCTAAAATTAATTTAAAGTTTAGCATCTATAGTTTGAATTATGTCAAAAAAGTACATTTTGTGTGTAAAAAATTAATGACAAACTTAATTAGTCTAGAGTTTTTGAAAATATGCATAAACGTAAAGAAAAAAAAATTAGTTTTTATCCAGTCTTTAAACATTATTTAAAATACTTAGATAAAACAGTGGTTTCCGGTGGGAATATCTATCATAATCATAAACTTCACTTTTGCAGAAAAAACATCAAAACTATTACCAATGTAAATATAAAAAAGAAAACTAGGATAATCAGCAATTAGTTTTCATAGCGGTCATAGCTGTTGTCAAAGGTAGTTTCAAGTATCAGTCGGCAAACCTAACCTATTTATCAGTTTAAAACTATTTTCGCCTTTATATACTTCATTTTTTTCCCCGTTTCTTAAGTCTAAATCCATAGCGAAAAACATGTAAAAGAAAAAGTTATAAAAATTTTTTCCCACGTGAACATTTTTTAAAGAATGTTGGTATGAATCAAAGATTTCAACTGAAAATAAGTTTAGGTATGAACAATAAAAACAAATGAATCAACAAAAGAATACAGAGAGTCTCCTTAGAATGATTTGCCGTAAGATTTTTCTTTTATTTAGGCTAAAATGAATAAGCAAAGCTGAATGTCTCCTAATGAGTCTGATGACAATGAGTTTAAGATGAACTGACTTGAAGATTATTAAACATTTTACAGCGGAAGAAAAGTTAATAAGCGTTGTAAAAAATAAAAAAGTCCTTTTCAGGGGGAGAAAACTTGCCCATTGAGCTCTTTAAAAAAGAAGTACTTTTTAGAGAAAAACAGTTAAATGTTGCAAAAACTTTGCTTAATATTAAGACAAACAAAAAAAACCCGCCTTTCGACTGATTAAGTTTAAAATCTCTAAGTTATCAAGAACAAGTAAATAACGCATGGTTTTTCTATATTGAGTTGAGTAGAAGTATTTTTGCTACAGGAAACGAACATACAATAGAATTTAGTTTGCAACTGATTTACAATAAACTTAATTTCAATAACACCTCAAAAACTGCCCAACCTGGAATTGAATTGATTTTAATTACTACAATAACAAAGTAATCAAATAGATTTGAAAACCCAATCATGACGCTATTGAATTAGAAAAAATCCATGTTGGACGGCAATCTGTTGTATTGTATATATAATGTGCGTAATTCGTGTTTATCAATCAATTGTATTGTACATATAATATAATTAATTGAGTTTTGTTTGCTGTCAGCTTCATTTTAATTGTACTTCATTACATTTCTAGAAATTTTTTTATTAAATCTATTGAGAATTTGATATAAATATTTATACTTTTATTCCGAGCTAAGAAACAGTTTTTAATTGTTTTGAAATAAGTTTAAAGCATCGAAAATTTATTTTAAAAAAATACGTTATTTGATTCAGCTGCGTATAAAATCTTGCTGTTGAAAGAAGCAACAAATTTTGATCAGTGATCGCTATTTACAATGAATGACGGTAAATGAAAGTTTATTAGATAAAAGTTGATTCGCATTGGACTCAATAATCCTCTTGCTCAAGTGATTACTTGATTCGTCACTTCCTCATTATGTTGGGTTTGGCATTTTTATTCAAATTATATACAACACTCAAATTCATTTGCGTACTTTATTTTTTATGAGTTTCGATTGAATTGTTACTTCAATTTACGTAGTTAAGGTTACGTAGTTAAGGTTACATAGTTACAGGTAATTTAAAAAAAAACAAAAGTAACGAAAGCGTATGTTTTAGTCGCTTAACTCAAGATACATTCTTTACACAACTTTCTTATTATCGTTAAGTTAAAGAAAAAATACAAAAAAGTGTAAAAACTATTTTTATGTAAAGTTTATGTGATGCCCTTTGTCTGTTTTTCTTATCTTGGTTATTTACAATGAATGAAGTTAAACTTTTCCTAAATTAAAAGAAACTGACTCTTTGAACTTTTAATTTTTCTTGTATTTAATCGAGCGACTAAGTAAGCCTATTAACTTTTAAATTACATTACAGCCCGTTATATTAACTAATCTAGTTTACAGCTACATTAAAAACTTTTTTTAGTTGTGTGTCAATTTTTTTAGTGTTACAAACTCATGGTCCAACAAGGAAGGAAATTGTCTTAAATACCATCCATCTAATCATTACCCAGTTCAAACATTTGGAAGGTTAAAGTAAATCATAGTTAGAATCTGGGAAATAACTGTTGTGTTTGTTTCTTGAGATTGATCTCATTTTACCCATTCTGTTGCTTATTACTATTGCAGTACAAAAAGAGAAACTTTTGTCAATTTATAAATACCCTTGAATTCTTTGGCCGAAAACTATACCAGCATTACATACATACATACATACATACATACATACATACATACATACATACATACATACATACATACATACATACATACATACATACATACATACATACATACATACATACATACATACATACATACATACATACATACATACATACATACATACATACATACATACATACATACATACATACATACATACATACATACATACATACATACATACATACATACATACATACATACATACATACATACATACATACATACATACATACATACATACATACATACATACATACATACATACATACATACATACATACATACATACATACATACATACATACATACATACATACATGCTCTCAAAAACTTAGAAAACTGTGAATTTGGTTTAGAAGAAGATCTCCGGAAATGATCTATCGGGGTCAAGAATCTGAGGAACTCTGTTTGACTACAAGCTATAATGAAATCCTAACAGAACTATTTCAAGGCTTGTTTAAGAAGCTAAATTATCTGCAGGCAATTCGACGACTGGTTCATGAAGATTTAGAAATGAAAAGTTTTGTAAAGAGACGAGGACAACTGATTAGAGATAAAGCTAGAGCGGTAAGGAGACAAAGGCCAAGAAAACTTCTTGACTTCATGAAGTTTCCCAGCCCTTTATTCTAGTCTTTTCTTAGCCTTTTCCTAGCCTTTATCTATTTTTGTAAGAAGTCCTTCAAAGTACAGCCCAAACCAAACAGGTACAATGACAGTTTTATTAGTAAATGCAATTGAGGTAAGAACCATTGTTTTGAGATAGCACCCTGCAAACATCATAATTTGGGGCGGAGTTTTCTCAGATCGTTTCCAAAGCACCTCCTGTTTTTGTATCAGGTTTGAAAATCAATCTAAACACCTACATTACATTAAGGATAACCTTTCAGCAGGGCTTGGCGTCAGCACATGTAGCTTACAAAACCATCAGTTTGTTGAAAAGTAAATTTCCCCATATTGGACTCTGATAAATATCACCAGATCTGAATCATTTGTACTTCGGTGCTTGGTGTGTCATGGAGTCTATAAAGTCAGTCTCCACCTATCCAAAAGGAGCTCTAAAGTCCAAGTTGGTGAAAATATGGTAACAACTTGATCCAGACCAGTTGCGATGTGCTTGTGAGGCAATACGCATTCAACTTAAAGCTGTCATGAAAACCGGTAGAGTTTATGTTGAAATGAAACTTAGCTAAAAGTTGCAAGCAAATGTTGAGTTGGTTTAAGTTGTTCTAAACATTTAGTGGCATTCTGTGTGTATGAGAAAATTTTTTTTTTAAAAATGTCTTGATCTTATGAGCATCTTTTGTAAGTATTTAACGTAATTTTTTTTTTTTAAAACGTAAAAGTATTTTACTTAAGTGATACCTATGCTAAGTATCATTTCTTCCTGTTAAAATGTTACATTAAAGTAGTAGGATTTGTTCAATTTTTAAACATTTTTTTTGAGTGGTCACTTCAAAAATTAAATTTCATTAAACCTTTTACTCTTACTTAATACAAAACTACCATAAATAGAGAATGGAAAAAAACAAGCATTTTATAAATATATGAATATAAATACTTACTAAACAGGACAATAAATAAATCCACCACAGTTTAAAGTACTTACTTAGCGCTTTAAAATAAATTTGAAAATAATCATACTATATTTTAACATATTTTTCTAGAGAAAAAAAATAAAAAAAGAGTTTCTTAAACTGTTTATCAAAAACACTGAATTATTACTTTGTCGGATTTTGCTTTCTCTTTTACGTGGTCTAAACTTCTTTGTTTATCAATCTATCATGTTTGTTATTGTATCAATCATGAAAGAGGTATTTCAATAATCTTAAATATAAATATTGGCAACCTTAGCTTTAGGTTAAACAAATACTTCGTTTGATTATTTTATCTAACAAAGTGTACCATGTAAAGGTAAGCCATTGGTCTATGCACTTTGTCACGCTCCTTTTAACTAAAATTGATGAGCTTGCTAGTGAGTCAAGTATAAATTATGCATATTATTCATAATAAGCAAGATGAAAGTTTTGCTTAATTAAATATATTTTCTTACTAACAAGTGAAGTTTCAGTCGTTTTAAGAGCTGGATTAAAAAATTCACCTAATACACATTTAATTACTATTTTTCTTTTCAACATTAGTTAGCTAAATATAACTTTTTTTTTAACTGAAAATGTTTTTTGCTTGAAAATTATTTTTGACAGCAATTTCCATTCTACACACAATCATTTGTGTGTGAACCTGAATTCCAGAAAATTCGGTTTTGAATCACATTATTCGCTGGCGAAATATTCTTCAAGGTCTGATTTTTAAAAACGGACATTCGCTTGCAACATACAGACGCAGGATTCTTCTAGCTTTGATTAACCAGCTAGAGTGCAACATGATTCACGCCTTGAGAAAGATTGAGAATAGTAGCCGTTTATCACAGCTTAACAATTGTCAAACAAGCACTTTTAATCAGTGCTTTAATTTTTAACTTTTAATCAGTGCTAAAAAATTTAACATTAATTTTGTCAAACAAAAAAGCCGGCTGTTTTTTGCTGTCGCGATGGATTTGCTTGTTGAGCCTACAAATGCTTGTGGGTCTATATTAATACCATAGTGACGCTCCAAGAAATGTTGAAATAGCAATTCGTTTGCATGTAATCTATCGCTAAGGCTAATGAAATGGGGCTTTTTAATGAGATAGCAACTTTGGTTGATTATTAGTGAAAATTTATTACTATTGTATTGTTGTTTCAGAATTTAAGTAGTATATTACTTGGATTGTATTTTTTATTTAGTGACAAATTATTTTCTTTTTTTAAAAATTAAATCGTTAGTTTTGTTAGTAACCAAATATTTTGATTTTTTTTTAAAATAAATTCCGGGAAAAGGCAGTGGAGTCATTTCCCGGAATTTATTTGAATACCAACTTCCAAATTTGTTAACAGCAAATGTTTAATCTAAAAATCAATAAAATAAAACCATAAAAATAATGAAACCAAAAATCCTTTTAAAAATTGCATGTGTTGAGATGTTTTTTTTAAAACCAAATTAAAATCATTCTTTATTATCAGTTATTGTCACATTGTCGTGTTGTCGCTGGAATCGAACCTTTTAATCAAAATGTATTTTTAGCGATGAAGAATTTTTGTGTCGTATATAACTGACAACCAAAAGCAAGATTTTACTGAATCTCAAATAATTGACACTTGTATCTCATTTAATCTTTTTACTTAATGTGTGTACTCTTTCATTACCCATTTCTGTCTGTAGGAGCAGTCCATTGATAATTAATTAAAACCAGAATTTAGCAATTAATCAAACATAAACCTCCAATTTAGTGGTGGCTGTTAATTAGGAGGAGAAAGCCAATGGAGGTGGTCTCCCAGTTTCCTTTCCTTCAAAAGTTCTCTAGGCGGCGACCACCAGTGGATTTCCCCTCCCGATTGGTGGCGGCTTCTAAAACATTCTGCCTCCAAAAAAGTTCTTTTGGTAACCGCCAATTGGGAGGCGGGAGCTTAAAAGTTATACCGCCAAAATATTTTTGAATAGCGGCTGTGAATGGCTACGGGAGAAAAGTGGAGGCGAGAAGATTTCTACTGCTAACCAATTCTCGAAAAATATCAGAATGGTAGGTCAGAACGGAAAATGGGAAAATCGAAATTTAAGAATGTTTTGATTTACTCACATGTGTGTTGAGTCGTTTTGTGTAAATAGTCTCCCTCATAAAATAACAAATCTTTAGTTTTGTTTTAACGAGTTAGGGTGGTGCACGGTTATGTTTTAACGAGTTAGACTGGTGCACGGTTATGTTTTAACGAGTTAGACTGGTGCACGGTTATGTTTTAACGAGTTAGACTGGTGCACGGTTATGTTTTAACAAGTTAGAGTGGTGCACGGTTTTAGAGCTTCATTAGTAAATTTCACATCTATTCTAAGCAGTTCCTTTAGTAATGAGAAATATTAATTTTTTTAATATATTTTTTAAAATCATTTTTAGATTCATACACTTAAAATTCGCATAATTCTTGTTTTTTTCATATATTTTCAGAGCATTCATGTTATTCATCTAAGTCGAAGAGGAAACGGGAAGGTTTGTGAGCGCTTAGAGTAGAGTCTCTTTTTTTATTTATGTATTTATATCGATCCATAATACATTCAATAAGACAAATTAAGGTCCGATTCATATTACACATATTACGCAATCCACCAGAATAATAACTGTTTACATTGTCTACATTGTTTTTGTATTGCAAATCAGTAAAAGTTTCTTCAATTTTTTTAAATCCTTTTTTTTTAAAAAAAGTTCGAAGCATTATATCCTAATCTAATTTTTCGTCAGCATTTTGCAGTCATGAATTAAAAAATAAAAAACAATAGCTGCATTTAAGTCTTTAAAAGTTACTTCGAGTTCCTTCTTAATTCGAATTGTTTCTTAAATCTCAAAATTTTCGCAACTTTTTACACGGAACAATTTCTTATTTTGAATTTTGAATTTTATGACGTAAAAACACACTGTGTTGCTTAAGGTAATCGTAATTGTATTATAGAGATCGTTTCGAGTAAATAAACACTCAGAAGTCGACAAAATAAAAAAAGAAAAAGGACTGCCGTGAGCAATTTTACACAACTCAAAGCGATCGCGATGTTCCACCCCAAGTCTGTTTTTAAACGAAGCCGGGCTTGGGGTGATGTTTAACCCCGAGTGCGGTTTTTCGTTGAAACTCGGGGTAGGTCATGTTTCACTTGGAGTGAGTGACTTTTTAATGCGAATTAATATTTAGAAGTTCTTTTGTAGCGAGTTTTTAAATTAGTTTTACTCCTTCAAAATACAAATGCACAAGATATAATGATTTTAAAAATATTTCATGATTTAAAATATAGTTTATTATATTAAAATTTTAGATATAATAAAAAAATTATCATTTGAATGTCTATGAATATAATGTCTAATTTGTACCTTAATAGTCAGAAATAATTTCATTTAATTTATATTACGGATCAAACCGTAAAAAAAAAATTATTAAAAAAAATTCAGCAATCCAAAAAGATAATTACTTTTAAAACTTTCAATATCCGCAAAAATTATTATTTTAAAAACTTTCAATATCCATACTTGGGGTATACGTGTCGAACTCGGGGTACCCCAAGCCAGGCTCTGCGTAAAAACCAAACTCAGGGTGGAACAGCGAACCAGTGCTCGCTCAGAATGATAACTCTCTCTTTAAAAGTTTAGAGTTAGATGTTTGAACCTTATGGAAACTCATGATACAGCTAGAAAAATAGATGAAACTTACAAATAAAGCATAAAAAAGTGACTGGTGGACGCTATCCGAATCTTGCACATTTTTATAATAAAAGAATCCATATTTCAAAAAGATAGAAACGCAAAAATTAACGTTTTTAAATATTTTAACTGACCCCTTCCCCCTCCTTGATTATGTAATAAGTGAACGATACGATAGATTAAAAAAATGGTAATAACATAATTGAGAGAAAAGATGCCAAGAAAATTGATCTTCTAGCATGACAACAACTCTAAACATACAGAGGCTTTAGAATTCACCTTTGTATGATCCACTCATGTTAGATCCGTTATCATATCCTTGTGCGCGACAGTCATTTATAGGGATATTATATCTTTGTAGCGTTTCAAGAATTAAATTAGCAATATTTTCTCCAGCCCTTTTATTGCAGTCAACAAATGCAAGAAATCTTTCCATAATTTCGAATTTGTTGGACTTAATAGAAACGAACCGTAAAACGAACGTAGCTTGCTCTATATGCGCAGAATCGGGTATTGCGTCTACAATAAGGGAATAATATTTCACAGTTTCTCTTTCCTTTAAAATACAAGTTCTCAAATAATTAGCACAGCATGATATAAATTCATTGGTCAAGTAAAGTAAAACTCGAATTTTAATTTCGATTGAAAAAAATTCGATTTTAAATTTTACAAAAGAAAAATAGCAAGAATAAAAAGAAGAATATTATCTTAAAAATTCATGTTTTTTGTCTTAAAGAATTTTGGAAGCGATAAATAAGATTTAAAAAGAGATTTTTTACAAAAAAAATTATTTGTACACACACGCGGGAATTGTAATTGTTAATAGTAAAAACTCTAAAATCCTTTTTTTTAAAAAAACAGTTCAAATATTTAAAAGTTCATATAGTAAAACCATTTTAAAAGTGGGAATCATAGAATTATGTTGCTGAAACAAGTTTCTTTTTATCTTTGAATTGAGTTAATATAAAGTACAGGAAAATGCGAATCTTCAAATTTTTATAAATAGATATTTATTTCATGTAGTTTAAATTTTCTTTTTTTTTTTTTTTTTCCGTTCTGACATTATTCCACCTGACATTTCCATTCTAAGTTGTTGTAGCAATCCAATTTTTTCGTATTTTCAAATGTTCTATGAACATTCCAATTTAGTTATCCGATTTTTTAAAACTAGTTGCATACTTTGAATTTAAAAATAAATTTTTTACAAATCTTTCAGAAAAGTGTTGGCTTGTTTTTTACAAAGTTTATTTTATAATTGTTATATTTAATTTTTACAAATTTGATAACTTTTACCCGTACTGAAGATATAATGTAATCGCCCGTCTGAAATTGTATTATTGTTTAAGTGTTTCAAATATAACCACAGTTGCCGCTCAAACGTATTTATCTACCAGAAAAAAAAAGATCACGGGCAAAAAAAAGAAATTTTCTTTTTTTTTTCTTTTTAACAACTTTGAAGAAATTAAAATTATATACGAAAGTTGAAATTCGAAATATTTAAATTCTTACATTTTATCAGATAAAATATTGTGAATTAAGCTGAAATATGACGTTTATCAGCATTCTCACGGTGATTCAATACTTATTAAAACTTGGGATTTTATTATGCGCATGCGTTAGCTGCAAATACATAAATATCATTATTTTAATTAAAAGTGTTATGCTTTCATTTTACAGTGCTTACTAGTTTGCCCGTTTGCTTATGTTTTTTTGTTGTTGGTAAACTTGATCTTGTAAATATAGCAAAACCGATCACAAATGAACTTGATTGAGTATTGTAATTATTAGAATTTGAAGTAGTAAAGTTGCTTTATTGGGATCAACAAAGCTTTGTTTTTAGCGAAATTAACACATTTTATTCATTTATATTTTAGAAGAACTGAAATTTTTGTAAGATTTTGGTAAGTTAATAACAATACTCCTTCTTTTTATCTTTTCAAAAAAAATAGTCCCTATTACCAGTCATTTTTTTATAAGAAAATATAATGTTTTTGAATAGGGAAGGTTTCACGAAAAAAACTCCGTAAAATATGGCGAGTAATCACCAACAAAAACTTTCCAGAGTGTGTAGAATATGTGGAAACCTTTTAGGAAAAGACAGTTTAAAAACTGACAGTAAAATAGATCGAATTTATAAAGCTTTTGGAATAAATGTATCAGAAGATTCTCAGTGTAGTCATCCAGAGAAAATGTGCATGAAGTGTTATACTTCTCTTAGAAACATCGAAAATAGAGGCAGTAAAGTTTTCAAAGCTCCAAAAATTTGGGTAAAATGTCCAACAGTTGAATGCAAATGTGTTTTTGGTATTCCTGGTCGAAAACCTCTATCTAATGTTGGGCGACCAAGAAAGGTTAAAAAATGGACAAAATTTCATTTAAAATCATTTCTTGATTCATTGCCTATACAAGAAGATAAAGAAATTTTAACAGAACTAAACCATGAACAAAATCCACATATAGTTTTATGCATTTGTAAGATTTGTGGGGAAGTTATGAATCAGCCTGTCATGCTAAAGAACTGTCAACACTCATTCTGTAGCTTGTGCATTTTATCAAATGTTAAAGATAAATTAGAAAATGATTCAAATTGTCCATTATGTAAAACTAACATCACAATTGACAGCCTATCATATTCTGTCCATATATCTGAAATTATAAAACATTTAACTATTATATGCAAGAATTGTGACAAAAAAGTATTTTTGAAAGACAAAAATTTTGAAAATCATGACTGCAGAAAAATATCAAATAGCACCATAAATGAAAACGACCAATTAGTTAGCATAAACAGTTTTTACCAAATCACTGACACAAGTGAAATCCCACGAGAAGCCAATGATGCTGTTTTACATATCATTAAAAAAAAGTTGAATCAGTCCAAAACATCTACAATAGAATTTTCATCCGGTGGGCCTAGGGTAAGAAATATGTTTTAACTTTATAGCAAGTTAAATAGTGTTTACTTTTCTATTATGCTAGATATAATTATAATTATTAGAATTGTAGTAGTATTTAAACTTTATTACATCATTTTAATGCAATCTATATTTTAAGCAAGAGTAAACTAGTTTGATTTAGTTTTTTTAATATTAAATATAACTTATAAAAAAAATATAAAATATTATTTTATTTTCTATTTTAAGTAATGTTTTGTTTAATTTACAGCCACTTTGTTTTGTTTCTGCTCCCAAAGCTTATAAAGATAGCGCAAACTGTAGTAACAGCACTCTAAGAAAAAGACAAAAATATTTATTGGAACAATTCAACCATACAGCTGGTAGTTCTAAGGACTCTAAAATCTGTCAAACAGCTGTAATGTTAAAGTCATATGATAATGATGAAGCAAATGAAATTTTAACTAAAGCCAATATTGGAAGAGTGGATTTAAATGCAGAAGAAATGGTTGCTTTAAAAGCTGATATGGGTATTCCTTGGAATAAATTGAAAACTATGGCTAGGTAAATATAAATATGGAACTTAAAATACTTTTTGTAATTTCGTTTTTTATTTGAGAACTTGTAGTTCATTTTTACAATTGTTTATAATTGCAAAACTTATTGCTTGTATATTATTATTCTAGGTGGTTAAATTCGAAAAATATTAAAATTGCTTCAAACAACAAACAAAGAGTTGTTGCAAAGGAATGGGCTGGAAATGATTTAGTTGTTTTAGATGGACCATTTACATTTCAAAATGAGAATAATAATGCTGTTGTTGAAATTAAACTAGCTCCTTGGGCATATATCAACGACCTACCTCAAAATATAGAAAACCTACTAAATCTTATGGAAAAGTAATAACTCATTAATTTGAGATATTTTTAATAAACACTTAAATTTATAAATTACTAGAAAAATAAAAGTTAATCTTTATACTAATTTGTATAAGATAAGTATATATATATATATATATATATATATATATATATATATATATATATATATATATATATATATATATATATATATATATATATATATATATATATATATATATATATATATATAAATAAATGCATATATGTGTATATACAACAAACTGTTTTATTCTATATAATAAAAAAGTGTATTGCATAAAATAATATATTTAATGCTCAATGCTAATAATGCCTTGATTTATGAATTGATTTGACTTTTTTTGATATTTTTTTATTTATAGCATCAACCATTGCTTGACTTATGCAATTCGATTCCAAAGCTAGTTGTAGACCTTGGATTTATAGATACTGGTGTTCACTTACAATCTATTGATGTGAGCCAGAAATTTAAAAAGTTATTTTCATATTATTCTAAGTGTCATAATATTATGAATAGTTCACACTATTTCAAAGATAATGATATTCAGGAGCTTGGTAAATATTTAACTGACTTTTTCGATTTTACTCTTGTAAATTTTTCTCTTGATTGTAAATTATAATACCTAAACTACCTCTTGTTATTTTTACAGTATGATATTATTGAGTATTATTTTTCTTTATGTATTGTATAATGGAAAATTTCGTCAATTTTTAGATTTAGCAATCAAAAAACTCATGGAATTTTATAGATTTACATGGCCAGATGCTTCTGTAACACCTAAAATGCATTTACTTGAAAACCATGTATATCAGTTTATTGAAAAATGGAGATTAGGAATCGGTGTGTATGGTGAACAAGGTGGTGAAAGTTTACACGCCGAATTCAACAATCTTAATAGATTATTCTGGCATATGAAGGGTTGTAGTCGGCTAGAAAGCACTGTTAAAGAACATTTTTTAAGAAATCATCCTAAAGCAAAAGATATAAAGCCAATTGTAAAAAAAAGAAAAATGAGTTAATAAAATTTTACAAATATTTTTGTAAAAGAATTTTAAAATTAGTTGAAAATTTGTTATAAATTTTAAAAGTTTAAAAGAAAAACAAATTCCTAATTTAAATTTCATTTTCAAATTGACCTTATTGATTTTAACCCTTAAGCATAAATAAGCTAACCTTACATTTTTTTCAGTCAAAAAAATAAAATAATTTTTGCCTAACGTTATATAAATTATCTCGATTTAAAAAAATGACTGGTGAAAATGATTAATATAAAATTTTTCCTTAGAGTATCGAGAATAAGAATATGTTTTAATTTTTATCCAAAAAATTTTCAGTCGCAAGATATTCTATAAATAAGTGAGGGGATGCTGTTTTTTTTTCACCTAAAAACTTAATTATTTTAAACAAAAAAATCTCTTACTTTACGACTTATTATTATTATTTTTTTTAATTTAATAAAGAGCTTATCAATTATATAACTTAAAAACTTTTTATTTTTTTGATTGCGAAGACTAAATAGACATTTAGAAAGGAAATCAATCACTAAAGTTTTTAGTTTTTACGGAAAAACTGCTCCGCCATTTTTTTTAATTTTTTATATAGTGTAATTTAATGCGCATGCTCACAATAACATCCTACGCTTAAATCACCGTGTTCTAGCTAGGTATAAATTTATCTTACGAACGTATCTTTTGTGCTTAATCTCTAACTCAGGAATAATAAATTTGTATTTTAAAAACAAAATATTCGTTTGTAATACGTTAGAAGAATGTTCGAATTGTTCACTACTTTTCAAAGGCTTAAATCTCGAGAAGAGCATAGGAAGTCTTATAAATAATTATTCTAATGATAGGTACTTATTTACTTGAGAGGGAAGATTGGGGAGTATCTTGAGCTAAAATTACTAGAAGTCTGTTATGAATTCCTGGTAATTACTTAACGGAAAATATTTATTTTCAGGAAGTCATTACCGGCTGCTTATAAATTTCCCGTATCTCTTTTGTTTTCTTTTACAATTCTCTTTCATATCAAAGAGTGGATAAGACAAAGATCTTTTAGTTATTTTCGTTTTAATTGATGAAAACGTTTTATTTGATTCTTTGCAACAGTGTAGACAATAATTCTTAAAAATAATGATAATTTTAATTACTAATTTAACAAGTTAAAAGAATCAGAATAGCTTTTTAAAAATAATGAACATTTAATTCTCATTATTATTTATTAAAATAAACAAATGTTTAATTGAAATATTCTACGGTATTTCCAGAAAATTCTCAAATTGACGAATATCTAATATGGCGACACCAGACGTATTGACTGCTCGTAGTCAAGAGGAAAATATGGATATTGATGCTCAAAATTTTAAAAATGAAGAATGTGATGTAAATGATTTGGAAGAGTCTCCTGTACTAAATCCGAAGTACTTTTTTTAAAATTCATTTATACTTAGAATTTGATTTACAATAACTTGATAGCATTGTCATACTTCCAGGGTATAATACACATAGATCTATATTTTGCTTATCTTAAATAGTTTTGGTACCTTTACCAATCCTTACCAACATGATAAAAAATGTTCCTTTTTTGAGTGAATAAAAAAGTTCAATATATACTCAACTTTTGTTTTCTGGCAAAAAATTTACTAGGTTATTAAAAACTGTTATAGTAGAAAATAAACACTTTTGTTTGCCTGGTAACTGTTGTATATATATATATATATATATATATATATATATATATATATATATATATATATATATATATATATATATATATATATAATTTAGTACTTAGCAATATATCTTTTTCATCTAACTTCTTTTCAAGCATATATATGAATTTATAAAATTGAGTGATGATAACTTAAAGTAATATATTTGTAATAACAGTACATTTGTAATAACTCATAATGATAATGTATAATAAAGTGTTTATTGCTTTAAATGTTATTCTATCAAATAAAAAAACTTGTCATATCTACTTAAGCATCTTTATTATTTAATTGCACCTGCACTTTTAAATTTCAATCTAAATAGATCAATTGAAAAGTCAAAAAATACCTAAAATTTATTTTTTTTAGTACTTTGGATTAGCTCAACTTTACTAAGACTTGAATGCTTTAATTGTTTTTTATATATAAATAAAAATTTTAGTCTATAGGATATAGTAACTGATAGAAGTACTGCTATTAAATTATTCAACTTTATCATTAAATTAATTTAAGTTCTTTTTTGTTATTTTTCTTTTGTATTTTCTTTAAATTATAAGCTAATTAGATAAACTGTAATTTTTTAAAATTCTCTTTTTAAAGATTTTTAGATAAACTTTTTAAAATATAAAGTTTAAAGAAAGATAAACTTCAAGGTAGACTTTGCAAAAACAATTTCTTAGTTAAATGAAAGCTCTGGTTGGGTGTAAAATGTTTGCTAAAATGTATAGATAACAGGGTGTTTCTATCTATATTGTGAAGTTTTCAAGTTGTTTTCCTTTATTTCTCCAATCTAACATTGTGTTACATCTGACATTGTGATTCTACATACTCAATTTCTTTTAATTTTATCAATAATTAGGATTAGCACAATCAATTTTAATTTTTTGATTTTTGGAAAAATATTATATGGTAAGTTTGAATAATTTGAAATTTGGTTAACTTTAAATTGTCAATTTGGGGTATCACAGGTATTACTTGATACAAATTGTGTTTAATTCTTGTTAATCTGACTGTTGGTCTTTTTATTTCTGCACTTTTTGTAAACAATGTAAATAATATGGATTTTTTTTTTTCTAATTCCTAAAATTCTGTAGTTTCTGAATAAGGAATAACTACTTTACACTGATACATTTTAGATGCAAAGCGTGAATTTGTTAGTTCTCATAAATATTAAACACCAGTTACATTGTTAAACTAGTTTTTTTTATAATTAACTTATTAATAAAAAAAAGTCTAAGAAATTGTTTCTGTTATGATTTATTGGTAATTGTTTTAGATGTCACTTTGATGATAATGTCAATATTATTGATTAAAAAAACTTGTGTTGCACCTGAATTGGAGGGACAGAAGGTATATCAAACTTCAAGCTTCAAATTTGTGGAAAAGTTTTGAATGTACCTATTGACTATCAAAATTGTGAGCAAATGTGCCTCGAAAACAGTATTGTAAAGCATCTAAAAGTTTACTCTTGACATCCAATCATGTGTTTTAAATATCAGAAAACTTCATTTTAAATGAAAGAATCTAAAAAAATTTGTAATCAGGAACAAATGGTAAAAATCAGGAAACATTTATTGATAACCTGAATTATATTTTGATGGTGCTCAGGATGTCATGTTTATTATACAAACACAAGATTGTCAGTTTCTGGAAGCTCAATGTAAAAAAGGGCACCAAGGTATCATGGTAGGAATTGATTATGCTTTACATTTCCTTAAAAACATGTAAGCGCCATCAACAAGCTTGAATACAACATGCAGATTTTGCCAAAAATACCAACAATATTACATTTGTTGTGGTGAAAATATTTTGAAGATTTTCAGGCTCCTAATCACTAGCTTCCAATTATTGTATCATAAAAGGTTATAAAACTTTTATTTATCCAAAAACTCTATGATGATACCCCACTTACAATTGCAAATAAAAACTCAAAGTAATATAATCTGTGAGAGAAAGTTGCAGGTTTCTTTTATGACAACCATTTCAAATGGTTGTCATAAAGTAAATGGTTAATGGTTGGTTTTGTAATTGGTTTAAACAAAAGTTAAAATGAAAACTTGTAAATTTAGCTTAATGCTATCATGTTTTGGAGATAGTGATGGAACATGTTCTTTATCTTAATAATGTTTTTAAGTTTCCAAACACTAAGTTATTTTAGCATTTCAAAGAGTATTAGACTTGCATTATTGAGGCAAGATTTCTGCAACCTTAGAAAATGAAATGTTGGTATCTGTGGTTGTTAAATAAAAGACCAATTGTTGAATTCACAACTTAATTATGACTGATTCAAGGTATATGGTGTTCATTCAAGGTATTAAATGATCTTGCTGAATGCAGTGCTTATGGAGGAATACAATTGTTCTTTAAAAAGATATGAAGGCCATAAATCATTTCAATCATAGCATCATTTCCAATCCTTTTTAGCTGCAACTAAATCTGCTGCCCTCAATCAGATAATACTTTGAAATAAACTGTTCAATGCATTAAAGATAAAAGACTAGTTTAAACTACTATACAAGTTTAACTATCATTTACTTGCATTTTGGAAAACTTGTTTTTATGCTTTTTGTTCATTTTATAATTACAATATTAAAATATAATCCATTACCTAATGCATCATTAAATTGATTTACACTGAATGTTGACAGAAGAAAATCACCCTAATAAATTATACATTTCACTACTCTATAATGATGAACACTGATTTCAATTAATATTACTAGCTGATATCAAGGGAAAAATATCCTAATGAAAACTGTTATTCATAAATAATAGTGAGTTTGTTTTTTTTCATCACCATTCTAATTGAAATTATCCTTATCAAAAACCTCATGTAGTGTTGAACAAGTTTATTTTTCTTGAATAAAACAAATGAATTTGCTTTTTTCTTTTTTTCTTTAAATAAAAAGTGTAGAAAAATTTTATAGAAACCATAATGCGTTTGATATCTGTTATTACATTTCTGAACAACCAACATATTTCAAAGAATTGGTGATTTGTTATTTCAAAGTTATGTAAATTTAGATAAAAGTCTCTTTTTTTTGTGTGTGTTTCTGGGAAATTTTACAATGAAAAATCATTAAAATTAGATTTAAATTTTTTAAAATTGTTCAAAATTACTAGATCTGTTTTCTTACTCTACTGGTATTTTCATCTACTTTTTGCATTCTTGTTGTTAAGAATGTCAAATACAAACCATGAAGACACTAAGGAGTGACAATACTACATTGATAATTGTTTATAATTATTAATTAGTGTTACAAATTTTACTTGATATTATTAATACTTTAAGTTGCCTGTTTGTCCAAGAACAAAGGAGTTTAAAAAGAAATGAAATAGCAGTTTCTTTTCTCTTTATGCAAAGGCGCTTTAAAGTCATAGCATAATTTGGAGTAGCTGAGTATAATTTTTCATAGGAAGTTAATGGATTACTAATAAGCAAATTTTATACCAGTAAATTTTAATGCAAAATGTTAGTAGAGTGTATGATCTGACCAAAAATTGCACTGAGATAAATGCTTTAGGCTTATTACAAAACATCTTTAATGCATTTGTAAGGGCAAATTAGAAATATGGATAAGTCATCTTATGTGTATACTGTCAGGAGCAGAAAGGGAGTGGCAGCATATATACTCTTTTATCAGCAGCCTTTGCTGCTTTGTAACAAACTGCCATTATGTATAATTGTGCTATGTAAAAACCCACTTAATTCATACAAAAATGATAATCATCTATCATGTATCATTTTGGCCTATAACTTTCACAAAGAATATTCAAAGCTTACTGATTTCTGATAAAGCCATGTATCATTTAACTACACAATTGTGTGTAGTTTTTTTTGAAAATAATGCAATCTATTTGACCATTACTCCACCTCACATGACTAAAATCTTGTAACTTGTTAATGTATGCTGGTTTTGACAGAACCAAATGTGTTGGAAAAAATGTTCACAAAAGAGTGTTAGCCAATCAAGATTATGTTCTTCAAATAAATGACACAAAGAAAAATAAAGAGGATAGAACAGAAAATGATTGCTCATCTGCAAATAAGAAGAAATATGAATGGAAAATAAAGAGTTTATTGATACGTTATCATTTTAATGATTATGAAGAAGTGAGTTCAACTCAATCGAGACCTGAATCAATTGAAAGTATGTTGAAACCAAAAAGGCTCACCAATTTTGAAATCAAAAGCTCAGACCAAAAAACAATTTTGTATATTCTTTTATGACAAAACAATAGTAATGGCAATATTGCGGAGAATCAAAAGCACCTTTCCAATCCAAGTAAGAAATCAAACAACCAATAAATATGAGCAAAATACAATATATTAGTCACTAGCAGGTCTGTGGAGTCAGATGTGGAATTGGAATCTGCTGGAATCAGAATTGGTAAAAATTTTACAATCTGGGCATTTTCAACAATTCCAGCAGCTATAAAATTTCTACTGACTCCATATTCCTGTTGGTAGAGTTCTGTAAATGTAGTTCAGTAATGTGTTAATTGTTGGTACTTTTCAGCAAATCACTAAATAACCAAAGAAAATTGTAGTAATTTACAGCACATTTGTTGTTCACTTTTGACTAAGTGTTAAATATTCAACATATTTAATTCAAGTTTCAATTTTTCAAGCTTGTGAAATTATCAATTATTGGGAGACATTTGCCACAAAGGTGCTTTTGCAATAATCTGGTATGTACTTCCTGTTATCCTCAACTACTTTGGACAAGTTTCTGCATTTTTTTTATTGATTCACTTAAAGAACTTATTAGTGAAATTGGGGACTTCAGAATATCATTGATAACTTTAATCCTATCAAAACACACACCTTTGATTTTTCAAAATGAAGTACTTTCATCCCAAGTTGAGGGCTCATATCTGGGTAAGATGACTATATCAAGTCCATAATCTAGTGATATCAAGTGATTGTATGATTTTACTAAATGATACCACTAGATCATAGAATTGCCTTTTCTCCAACTTATTACATTGAGAACATTGGACATTTGATTCACCTAATGCTCCAATCATCTCTATTAGTCATAACTTTCACACTCAACTTTTTCTTTTCATGTTATACCTTGCTAGAAAACCATGAAAGTGGAGACTTTTCTGAGTAAAAAATACCACATTTAATTCTACACTTTTCTGAGTAAAAATACAACATTTAATTCTGCAATTTTTTTAAAGATGTCTTTCAAATAGCTTAGTTTATAATAGTCTATTATTTCACTTACCCAGTTCAATCCAATTAAATTATCAGGAATTTTCTTTGTCTGCAATTTAGGGCAGTATTAAAGTCACTAGGTCTAATGAAAATATGTAATGTAATAAAATAGAATCATTTACTTCAACAATCCAATAAGAAATTTGATTTTTGTATTTTTTTAACAGCTTTTCAATTTTCATCCTATTTTTATGTAATATAGTATATTTTATTTTATATAATATTTTTCATTTTAGGTACATGTCTGATAAATTTTAGGTACATGTCTGATAAATTTTAGGTACATGTCTGATAAATTTTAGGTACATGTCTGATAAATTTTAGGTACATGTCTGATAAATTTTAGGTACATGTCTGATAAATTTTAGGTACATGTCTGATAAATTTTAGGTACATGTCTGATAAATTTTAGGTACATGTCTGATAAATTTTAGGTACATGTCTGATAAATTTTAGGTACATGTCTGATAAATTTTAGGTACATGTCTGATAAATTTTAGGTACATGTCTGATAAATTTTAGGTACATGTCTGATAAATTTTAGGTACATGTCTGATAAATTTTAGGTACATGTCTGATAAATTTTAGGTACATGTCTGATAAATTTTAGGTACATGTCTGATAAATTTTAGGTACATGTCTGATAAATTTTAGGTACATGTCTGATAAATTTTAGGTACATGTCTGATAAATTTTAGGTACATGTCTGATAAATTTTAGGTACATGTCTGATAAATTTTAGGTACATGTCTGATAAATTTTAGGTACATGTCTGATAAATTTTAGGTACATGTCTGATAAATTTTAGGTACATGTCTGATAAATTTTAGGTACATGTCTGATAAATTTTAGGTACATGTCTGATAAATTTTAGGTACATGTCTGATAAATTTTAGGTACATGTCTGATAAATTTTAGGTACATGTCTGATAAATTTTAGGTACATGTCTGATAAATTTTTTAAATACATCCTTGAATTTAAACCTAAGTTAAAATTTAATATGAAAACAACTTTTTAGATTTATAAATTCGGTAAAAATGGGATCTATCGGAGAAGTAGAACACTATACAGCTCTACTAATCCTTGGTATTGTAATCTGTAAGTTGGCAATGTTTTTAAAATCTTTTTCATTTTTAGAATTGAAGCTCTGGCTAAAAAAGAGCAAGGAAATGAAGCTTATTCTCAAAAAGAATACATAAAAGCTGTTCAACTCTACACTGAAGCAATAAGTATATTTTTATTATATAGTTAAAAACTTTAGACATTTTTTTCCTCTTGTTATTAGAAAATTTATGTATATTAACATAAATAAATACTGATACCTTAATAAAATAAAATTTTATCAATTTAGACTTTTTTTAGACTTTATTTAGAGTTTTTGTTAAATTACAAGCATAAAGTTTTAAAAATAATCTTTGGTATTTTTTGCATCTGTTTTATTTAGAACTTGATCCTACATGTGCTGCATATTATTGTAACCGAGCAGCTGCATATATGATGTATCAGGAGTTTAAATTAGCACTTGAAGACTCATGTAAGGCTGTTACTTTAGACAATAAATTTGTGAAAGCATATCATCGATCTGCTAAATGTTATATTGCTACTGGGCAAGTTCCTCATGCTTTGAGAATGCTTGAGACTGCTAAGAGTATTGAACCAAAAAATAAACTTATATTAGATGAAGTAAGTTTAGTACTTTTTGTATAGATAACGTTTTTTCAATATCATTGGTTTAAAATTATTTTGCAAAACATATGTACTTATGCATGGATATTCTATGAAAAAAAAAAAAAAAAAAAATTTTGTAGCTATTAAAAATTGCTGTGTTTGTAAAGACATTTTTGAATTGATTTCACTTATATTTTAAATCTAGGTAATTTAAAATTTTTTTACTCAACGTACTATTCTGTAGAAAATGCTTAATATTTAGTTGCGAGCTGCTAAAACAATGTCTGATTATGAATCACAAGGTGCAAAGGCTTATGAGTGTGGAGATTATCGGAAGGTAGACCTTTATCTAAACATGATGTATTTTAAAAATTTTTGTTATTCAATGCAAATTCTCCTTTCTCTATAATAACCCAGATATGATATATTTAGATAGAGTTTTGTATGCGTAGACTCCTTGAGTATGCACCGTATTGTGTAAGCTATAAAGGTCTTCAAGCAGAATGTCTGGCTCTTATGGGAAAGTTCAATGATGCTCAAGTAATAGCCAAGTAATATTTTTTAATATAATACATTTGCAGGGTTACTTGATCAAATAATCATTTAATATGTTTATCTTCTAGTTGATTTTAAAGAGTTTTAAAAATGTGAATAGTTTTATTCCACATTCTTTGTTATGCTCAGTTTGTTTATAAAAAACAGAGTAAACCTTATTATGATAAGTAAAAAGGAAATAGCAATTATCCAAGCCAAATGATAATTCAACAATCATTTACATTTCAATGGTTTATTTAGTGATATCTTAAGGAAAGACTCTAACAATGCTGAAGCCCTATTTGTTCGAGGATTGTGTTTGTATTATCAGGTAAATAAAACAAGTTTTTAGGATTCTTTAAGATTTACTGTTTCCATTTTCTATATAATTAAGTTAAAATAATTTTTAATTTGTTTAGGATCAAACAGATCGTGCTTGTAAACTATTTCAGCAACTTTTAAAAGTAGATCCTGATTTTAAAAAAGCCAAAGAAGCATATAAAGTATGTATTATTTAGAGCTAGGTTTATTTATAGTTATTAAATATGCCAGTACATGATTTCCTGAAACATAACAGAGCATAAAAGTTTAATTTTATTATGATTATTTTATTATGATTTTTTTAGTTCAGAACTTTACATTAAATCAAAACAACACTTTCATTTTAAAATAAAAAATGTTTGGAAATAATAATTTTACAGCTGATGACTGAAATAAGCAATAAGCTGCTGCATAAATGGTAGCTTGCAGGCTTATAAGAAAAATCTTGAAATATTTTATTTTAGAAAGCAAAAACTCTTGAGGCAATGAAAGGTAATGGAAATAATGCATTTAAAGATCAGAAGTATGCTGAAGCTTGTGATTTTTACACTAATGCACTCAATGTTGACCCTCTTAATGCTAGTGCAAACTCAAAAATATATTTTAATCGTGCTACTGTTAATTATAAACTTGGGCAAATTGAAAATTCTATAAAGGATTGTACATCTGCAATAGAACTAGATCCAACATATTTAAAGGCCTACTTAAGGAGGGCAAAATGGTGAGAGTTTTAAAAATAGCTGTTGCTTTTTTATGTATGTTCCTAAATTTATTATGAAACATACAAATAGTAACTTGTCCTGTTTTATACTGCTTTCATTTTAAAGTCATCTCACATAGTAATGTAAAGTTCAAAGGGTTGGGGACAAAAAGCTAAAAAAAAAAAGGACAAGTTGCTATTTTTATGTTTCATAATAAATTTAGGAATGACAATTTTTGAATTATGCTTTTTTTTTCTTCTAACCTTAAAGTTGCTTCAAAATTTTTAGTGATTTTTTTGTTGATACCTTATCTTTAATTCTAATACTATTTTATGCAAGTATGATGAATTGCTGTTACTTTACACTATGACATTAAAACAACTCTTTGAGAACTTCATAATTCAAGTTCTCAAAGAGTTATCAGTATAAATAGATGACATAATTTTAAGTTGAAATAAAAGCAGAATGTGTATCAACTCCACACTATAATTTTTCTTTCTTCAAACAATCAATCAGTTCATGCTTCCTGAGAAAACTATAGTTAAAAAAAAGTTTCTTAAGCCAATTTGAAGTTAAACAGGTTGTCTCTTATTTAATTTCAATTTAGTTCAAGTACTTTTATGCTGAATTGTAGACAAATAGTTTTATATTTGTAATCACTTGCAAAATAGGATAATTGAGTAATTAAAAATCATATTTTCTTCTTTCTTTAAGTTACATGGATACAGAAAAATATCAAGAGGCAGTAAACGATTATGAAAAAATATGCAAAATGGATCGTAGTGCTGGTATGTCATGTCTTGTAACTTGAGTCTGTAATCATCGATCAATAAATAAAGATAAACAAAAAACATAGTTAATTTTTACTCCCAGAAGTTCAATAAAATGTTCATTTTTGATTGATTAGGAATAAAGATTAATCAAATTAAGGTACATTGTGTGCATTTTGTCTAAAAGCAAGAAAATATACAAAAGAGGTTTTTGATAAATTTTTTAGATAACAGACATCTCCTAATGGAAGCTAAACAGGAACTTAAGAAAAGTAAGCGCAAAGACTATTACAAGATACTAGGTGTTCCTAAATCAGCGCAGGATGCAGACATTAAAAAAGCATATAGAAAAGAAGCATTAAAGCATCATCCAGGTTTTTCCATTATGTTTTATGTTTTTCCATTTCTGTATATTTCTCAGGGAATACTCCTACTAAGAAATGATTAAAGAAGAAGGTTATGTAACTACTTCTTGCTTTCATAATTTTTATTTCCAGCATAGCCTTAGCATTTTTTATTCAAATTTTTATATACAGTTTAACTTGTTTTAACAATCAAGTTATGTAGTTTAATTTAGTTAATTTTTAGGAATATATAAATTTAGTTAAATTTTAGGAAAATAGGAAATCTTGTTTTGTGTATTCAAAATGTATGCATGCACTTCAGATTTTCATATACGAAGCTCCAAAATGAAAGTTAGGCCTCTTTACTCTTTAGGTTTATAGTAGTACTTGGGTATAGTTAATAATGCAGATTCCTTTATTTGTATTCTACAAATAAAACTAACCACATTCTGATACTTGATATTGTTTTCTAATTGCTACTAATACTTTTAACCATTGTTACTAATCACCACATAGTTAAACCTTTCATCACTGTTACCATTGTTACCATTCGCAATCAAAGTTATGAAACCAATATTTTTTGTTGTTGTTTTTTTTTTACATAATCTGTTACTTCTTTAACTTAAAAATTTATCTCTTGATTTTTAATTACACCAGCTGTCCATAACACTTTAGAACATTTTTTGATTTGCCAGAAAAAAGTAAAAAAAGTTAAAAAAGTTCATGTACTCATTAATGTAAAATACATGTAAAAAGTCATAAATGTAATACTCATAAAAATGTGCTCATAAATGTATTAACTTTTTGTCTTTAATTTTCCTTTTGGGTTCACAATTGAGTAAGCAGCAACCATTTATCAAATTTAAGAATGGGGTCTAAAAAAAATCTTTTTTTTTTTGGACCATAAAAAAACTATCCAAATTCAAAAGAATTACCATAAAACCAAAAAAAATCAAAATTAGATTTTTGAAAATAGCATGACTTAGTGTGCACCCTTAAAATCTGCACAAATTTTTGAAAATGGAAGGTTGTAAAAAAAAATAAGACAATATTTTCAGCAAAATAATTTATTTCATATCATTTTTCTATGAATTTCAAACAAATTACTGCATGGTATTCCACTGCTTGACAACAGAGGCCTTCAGAGCTGCAATGCTGTTGTAGGGAGATGCTCAGGCCTTTGGCTCAACATATGCCCATATACTGTAATCTAGAGGTTTTAAATCTGGGAAACTTGGTGGCCAAAAAACTTTCTCCTAAAAGTCTGGTATGTTTTTTCACAACCACTCCTGGGTCTTTCTGTGGTGGAGCCCCATCCTTTTGGTACACAGTTTTCCTGGCTGGACAAGGTCTTCCAAAATTTTAATGTACAAATCTGCACAAGGTCTTCCAAAATTTTAATGCACACAACCTTTAAGGAATCATTAATTATTTTGAGTACAGAAAGTTAATGTCATTTTTTTATTGTTATTTGAAATCTTGATTAAATTTGCTTTCAGAATAATAATAAAAATTATAAAAAAGTTAATCAAAATTTTTTTTCTAAAATAACATGCCTAAGTTTATTTTTACAATAAAAATTTTTGTTCTAATGCTTATCTCTTTAATTGAAGATAGTTGTTGCTTAAAAAATGGTTTAAATAGTTTTTACAGGAAATGTGAAGTATGTTAACATTTAAAAAGTCTTCTGTTTGCATACATAACTCTTGGTTTATATTGTTGTTTATTTAGATCGACACTCTAATTCAACAGAGGAAGAAAAAAAAAAGGAAGAAATAATATTTAAAGAGGTACTACTGGTTTAAAATTATAAAATCTTAATATATGGTTTTTCAACCAGTTTCAAAAAAAAAAAATTTAGAATTATTTTTATTACAGATTTTTAAGTAAAAAAGTAAGTTTTGTTAAAAAAGACTTTTTCAATTTTAAAATAGATTGGTGAAGCCTATAGTGTTTTATCAGATCCGCAAAAAAAACAAAGATATGATTCAGGCCAAGACTTAGAAGAAAGTGGAATGGATATGGGAGGTATGAAAATGTTTTAATTTAACAGTGAATGTAGTCATTTTCAAGTCATTAAGACTGCCATTATGAAATAGACAGTGAAAGCATTTTAAAAATGTTTATTTTTTGTTATTGTAAAAATACGAATAGACTGAAAAGTATTTCTTTTTTAAGAAAAACAGCAAAACAAATTTTTGTCTAAGAAGTAATTTTTTGGTCTTCTTAGTAGTGATCTTTACTATTATCTTTTTTCTTTTGTTACAAGATTGAACTTGATTTGTTTTAGTACCTTATAATTATAAGCATATCATTTTTTTAGATTTCTCACATTACATTACACAAATTTTTATTTTTTTTGTTTTGATTATTTAAAGTTTGTAAAATTGATAAAATCCATTAGGATTATATTTAAAATGTTCATAAAACAAAATTTTTAATCATTATTTTATTGGTTTTGCAAAAGGTTTTGATCCAAATGTGATATTCCAAACCTTCTTTGGAGGTGGTGGTGGTGGATTCCATTCTCGAGGTTATTTATAGTTGCATAATAAATTTATTTCTAATTAAATTGATAGTATAATTGGTGGGTATCATAAAATTTCTCCATCTTTTTATATTTCATTGTCAGCTCTATAGATTTATAAGCTCTTTAAAATGATTGAAATTATTTTCTTTTTTGTTGTGAAGAAATATTTTATGAAATGAACATAAAGGAATTACAAAAGTTTGTTTAGGTTAAGTTGTAATCATTTTAATTAAATTTTGTTAACTATAACTAATATTTTAGGAGGTCATCACAATCAGTTTCCAGGGGGATTTTCGTTTTCTTTTGGATAACTTTATCTGAAGTAAACTTCAAATGTCTGAGTGTGAGACTTGTTTTATCTCAATCTGAACGGGAACAAAGCAACTATTCAAAATTTCTACATCCTTGTCAATTTTTAAATGCAATTTATATTAAATAAAACATCTTTACTATAAAGAAATGCATACAATTTTTTTTGTATTTTCTACCACAATAACTATATAAAGCTTAGTAAGATGAAGATCAATATGATCACAACAGGTTGCTAAGAGCTATCTCCTAGTTTATTCTTAAAATATTCATAGCTTTTTTATATCAATGGATTTTATTTGTAATATAAATTTCAGATAATCTTCATAGAAATTACTTTTCCTGCATTCATTCCTTTCTGTAAAACCTGATTATAATCTACTGCTTTTATTTTGGTAGTTTCATTGTTGTGATTTTTCCTGTTGTTTTGTAACTGAAATACTCTGTGGAATTTACTTCAGTTACTTTATTATCTTCTCAACTGCTGTTATAATGTTTTTTATGTGGGTTTGTAAACACAAGTTTACATTTTGTATACTTTGCAAATATTTTTTATATAAAAAAATATTTAAAAAAAGAATGTTTCTTTGTTTCTTTAATTTTTTATTTTTTCCAATATTTTCATGTGTTTTTTTTTTTATATATATATACAAATTTGTTTTATTCACTTTTTTTCTTCTTAGTCAACTTTCATAAATAAACTTTAAAAAGGCAAAGGAAGTTATAGGAAGGTCTGTCATGACCAAATATATTCATCACATAACAGCTGCTGTTCTTGCTAGTGCTGTAGCTTCTCTCGGTGGTTACTTCGTTTATAAAAGACACAGCAAGAAACAGTTTGTTCACAAAAAAGTTAATGAACTTGTAAGTTGTTATATATAATTCCTAATTAACTAATTATAACATCAATTCATTTGTGATTGACTGCCCCTATCTAAGCTGTGCTAACTGATTTTTACAAGAATAAACAAATCTCAAGAAGTTGATTTTGAATTGCTAAAAGTAACATAATTATAATAACATAAATAGGATGGTAAGAAGCACAAGATGCTTATAGATACTTTACTTTAAACTACTCTTGTATTATTTTGTTAAACTTTATTTTCTTCAAAAAAACAAATTTAGTTATATATTTGTTTTTTTGAAGAAAATAAAGTTTAACAAAATAAATCCTACTTGTTCATTATATATATAATGTAAATGAATATATATATATATATATATATATATATATATATATATATATATATATATATATATATATATATATATATATATATAATATATATACATATATATACAATATGTATACATATATTATATATATACATATATACACTACCGTGCAAAAGTCTCCGCTCATTTGTAATATTTCAATAAAGTAACAAAAGTTTGCAAGAAAATTGCGTTTATTTTTAATTGTTTATTAAACAATGAATTAGACAGTAAATACAATACATTTTAGGATGACTTTAAATATATAAAATCAAGAAAATGTTAATATACAAAGTTGTAAATGTTAAATTTTATTTTCATCAATATGAGACCCCTTGGAGCGTATAACAGCAGCACATAATCTTGGCATTCGGGCTAATAATTTATTCATGGTTTCCGCTGTTATCTCATTCCAAGCTTTTTGCAAACGTTCCCATAGCATTTGCTGATTAATAAAAGATGTTTCACCTGCTTCTCTGATCTTCCGATCCAGTTCATCCCACAACTTTTCGATGGGTGATAGATCTGGTGATTGAGGAGGCCAAGTCATAATTTTGCAAACTTTTCCCCTTTCTTTTAGTTTCAAATAATTTTTGCATAATCCAGATGCATGTTTTGGATCGTTGTCCTGCTGCATGATGAATCCTTTCCCGATTATACGAATACCAGATGGAATCGCGTGCTTAACCAAAATGTTATGGTACATGTGTTTATCCATGGTAGATGTGATTTTAACTAAATCTCCAGTTAACCCATTGCCAAAACATCCCCAAAGCATAATATTACCACCTCCATGTTTTACAGTACTTTGTATACATTGAGGAAGCACTCTTTCATTAGGTAAACGCCTAACATGTACGCGACGTCGGGTACCAAAAAGTTCGAACCTACTCTCGTCTGTCCATAGAACTTTCTTCCAATCTTCTAATCCCCAATTTTTATGCATTTTTGCCCATTCCAATCTTTTCTTCTTATTTACTGCCCTCAACAAAGGTTTACGTGCAGCAATGCGTCCAATTAAGTTGACTGATCTTAGTCTTCTTTTTACAGTATCAGTTGATACTGGCTTTACCCTTGTTTTGTTGAGTTCTGCTGTTAAAATTGCGGCTGGAATTTTTCTATTTCTTTTGCTGGACACAACAATAAACGTATCTTCTTGCCGTGATGTAACTCTTGGTCTTCCAGAACGTGATCTGTCACTGTTGGAACCAATATCATGCAATCGTTGTAGAGCATATCTCACAGCTGATTCGGATATTTTTAACCTGGAAGCAATTTTTCTATATGAATAACCTTCTTCACGTAAAATACATATTTTGCCATGAAGTTCTTCACAATATTCTTTCTTTACTTTCACCATTTCTCAAATTCTTTATTAAATTCAAGACATTAAATGCGCACACTAATGCCATTTTCAAGTATAAATATAAACATAAGTCTATTAAAAGCAACCAATTAAAATTACTGAAAACATCCTTACCATGCCGGAAAGTATCATGCTACTGTCAAACCTAAGCTTACAAAAAATATTTTGGTTAAAACTTTTGTGCAGTTTTAAATTTAATAAAGAATACTGAAGAACTTTATATGTATTTTACGTGAAAAAGGTTATTCATATAGAAAAATTTCTGCCATGTTTTTAGCAGCAGAACTCAACAAAACAAAGGTAAACAAAATTATTTGAAACAAAAAGAAAAGGAAAAAGTATGCAAAATTATGATTTGGCCTCATCAACTTTTTATATTAACATTTTTTTCTTTTTATATATTTAAAATCATCCTAAAATGTATTGCATTTACTGTTCCTTGCAAATATTACACATGAGCGGAGACTTTTGCACGGTAGTGTGTATATATATATATATATATATATATATATATATATATATATATATATATATATATATATATATATATATATATATATATATATATATATATATATATATATATATATATATATATATATATAATGTAAATGAATTGTTAACATTTTGACTTATTAACATTTTGTGCAAATAAAAATAAATTCAGTTACTAAATACTTAATTCCAATCATTTTAAAAGTACCATCATCTACATTAAACAAGTTACATTCTGAAGATTAAGAGATGTTGTTTGAATAATGACTTTTCTGTTATTTCAAATTTGTGTTTTTGATTACATTGATTGATGTATTTATTATGACTTACTTTCAAAAATTTATTCTCAGTTTTTATTCTAGGTTCACATTTTTGATGACAAAAATATTGTCATTAAAAATATTGTTTCATTTCGGGAGAAAATAAAAAAGTTTGTTGAAGATGGTGGTGATAAACTTCAGGTAAAATGATGGCTTTTCTTCAGTAATTAGAATTGTTTATTTTTTTTTGCTAAATTTTATTTGTTGTCATTAAGGTTTTGTCCGATTTTGATCGCACATTAAGTAAACACTTGGTTGGGGGTGCAAAAGGATTTACAAGCTTTGGTGAGAATTCTTTTTATTTTTACTTGTTTCTTTACAACATTTACATTAATGATTTTAATTTGTTTTTAAGATAAAAGTTTTTTTTAACATACATCTATTGTTGGCATTTAGGTGTTGTTGAACATTCTACATATTTACCATCATCTATTAATGAACAAGTAGGATTTTTTGCTATTTAAAAATGTCTTTTTCATGTTTAAAATGTGGCTCATTTGCAGGTATTAAAATATGTTTGAACAAAGAATTTATTTTCATTTGAATCTGATTTTTTCCTAAGTTTTTTGTAGATTTGTTGATGGGTTCTACTTAACTTACTAAATTTTACTTCTAGTTGACAGCCTTGCATGAGAAATACCATCCTATTGAAATGTCCACGTTAGTTCATTAAAAAATGTTCACATATGTTCACTGGATTCATATAATGTTTAAATTTATTTAAAGACATTTTTTAAATTTAAAAAAAAAAAAAAAAAAAATACAATAAAGTGTTTTACTGTTATTTCTTTTAGCACAATCAGCGAAGAACAGAAAATACCTTATATGATGGAATGGTATGTTTTCTTAATTAAATAACATCACTAGCATTTCACACATTAAATGTTTGACATCTTAAAAGGTTTTGGTACAAACAATGTTTAAACCAAAGTTTTTAGGAATTTAAAAAAATAAAAACTATTTTTAATTCTGTTTCTAGGTGGAGTGAAGCATTTATGCTAGCTGTGAATGCTGGAGTCCAAAAACGTCTAATTCCTGATATGGTTAGAGAGAGTAGACTGGTTCTAAGGTGGATTTTTTTAAGTTTTTTTTAGAAAAAAGATGTATGATGCATTTGATGTATGGTGCAAAAAGTATGATAGCATTCTAAGAATTGGACACATTCGAAAAATCCATTTAATCAAATTTTTTTCAAACTCCATAATAATTATTTCATCTCCATTCAAATCTCATCTTGTGTATAACTTTTGTGGTGTCTAAAAATTTTTTGTGTTGTCTTAATCGAATCTTTAATAAAAGATGTTTTCAAATTCTAAACGTCCTTTGAAGTTTTGAATATACTCCTACAAACCTACAAACATTTTTATTATTTTGCATTTCATGTATGTCTATAATTTAATTTTCAATGCAACTCAGTATTTTTTTCAAATAAAGAATCAAATGCTTTAACAAATCTGTTATTTAATTTTTTGCTTTTTTAGCAAGCAAAAAATTAAATAACAGATTTGTTAAAGCATTTGATTCTAGCAGTTTGGAGTCCCATTTGAACCCTTATTTATTTAAAAAGATTTTTTAAAATTCGAAGATTTGGATTTGTGAATCTTAGAATGCTAGTATGCTACTTGTGATGTATAAAATATGTGTAAATTGACTATTATTCATTCAATTATTATTTTGAATATAGTTCCAGCCAAATTATATTTAGAATATAGTTCATCAAATGTAACTACTGTTAATATTGCTTTATCTAAAAGAAATTTCAATAAAGTTTTTGCTTGATTGGATAGTTTAGCTTATAAACTTTTATGACTGAATTTTGTACTTATTTCTTCAGAGATGGAGCTGACCAGTTTTTTCACTTACTAAAAGAGAAGAACATTCCATTAATAATTGTTTCTGCTGGTTTAGGAGGTACGTTTTGGTAAAATAATGTTTTTTGTAACTAAAATAGCTCAAGCAAATAACTATGTAACACTTATAACCAACCATAAATATCACCTGTGTATGGGAATTTCTGATTTTATAATATATCTTATGATCTAAGAATAAACTATGTAACTTCAATGATCTAAGAATAAATTTAAAAAAAGCATTTTTAAATTTAGGATTTTACTTTTATTCTTTTTTTTTTTTTTTTTAATATTTCTTTTTCTTTAATAATTTCTTTTTGTGACTACACATGAATCTATAAAGGAAATAGTAATGTTTATTTACAATTTACTCAAATAATTGGCTTGCAAAATTAACAATTTTCAAATCATGCATAACATTGAAATTGAAAGTAAGCAAAGTATCGAGTGAAATGATCAAATTTAATATAATTATGATTAAATGTCACCAAAATAAATAAATTTGCGAATTAAAGTATTTGAATTTCGATTTTGAACTACTTTTTTTTTACTATTTATTATTATTATTATTATTATTATTATTATTATTATTATTATTATTATTATTATTATTATTATTATTATTATTATTATTATTATTTATTATTATTATTATTATTTATTATTATTATTATTATTAATATTAATATTATTATTATTATTATTATTTATTATTATTATTATTATTATTATTATTATTATTATTATTATTATTATTATTATTATTATTATTATTATTATTATTATTATTATTATTATTAGATAAATGAAGTTTTAAAATAATAACATCGCTCATAATGAATGACACATGCTTTGATAAATCTTTTGCAAATTAACACCTATAAAGTTTTTGCATAATTTTTAAATTTTGAATAAATGAAATAAACATTAGTATGACTAAGAGTCACCTTACGTTTTGAAAATGAAAAATAACGCAAGCAGTGAAATTTTCAAATATTTTAGCATCTACCTGGGTAGATGGTACGTGCAAGAAATGCAAATAAGCATAAGAAGCAAGAAAATCTATTTTGTAAATTAAAAAGAAAAAACTTTTTTTTTCTAACAGTATTAACTAATTTTGTATCATGATTTTAGAATGAATTTACATGAATTAATTTTGTATCATGATTTTACCATGAGTTTACATGAATTAATTTTCTTAAAAAAAAAGGAATAATAAGTTTTCACCTTAAATTTGTGACGTAGAGTGACCAGATTTATGAGATGATATTAGATATTTTTTTCGTCAAAATTGATGTTCTCTTTTGAAATAAATTGCTGAATACTTTTTTTTTTTTTTTCTTTAATTTATTCTTTGTAATTTTATTTTTTTTTACAATTTGAATTAAGAATATAACTAGCTTTATGTATTCGGAAAAAGATATGCATGTTCAAAGCTTAAGTGACCGGACTTAGACGATATTATATTTTATACCTCATTTATAAATGTAGTGTAAACTGCCTAAGGGAAAATGATACAAAGAAACTTAATGTTATCCAGTTGCATTTAATTGGTGTATCTCGGAATTCTGCTAAAAGTAATAATTAAAAACATTTTAGTTTAACATTGATGTTTTACTTCTAGTTTTAAATCTTTAATTAGGTTTTTTTTTTTTTTTTTTTTTTTTTTTTCTAAATCATTTTCCTCGCAAATTCCTAAACTTAAAGATATTCTTTAACGTGTTAAATTTCCATTTTCAAACTTTTTCTGTTAGTAAGCAATTTAATTTTATTTGATAAAATACAGATCTTATATCGCTCGGACTTCTTGTTTTAAATCTGTTTTGAATTTTTTACGTGAACGTAATTAATTCCTAACGTTTATGTTTAGACATAATTAATGAGGTGATGCGTCAACAGGCGGAATTGACGCACAACGTTTCGATCATGGCCAACTTCTATACATTTAATAGTGATGTAAGGATTTTCACTCATGCTTTTTGGGTTTGTTTTTTTTTTTTTTTTACTGGGGGTTTTTTTCTAATTGTTTGTTTTTTTGTTTGTTTGTTAGGGTTTTGTCACTGGTCTAAAAGGCGATGAAATGATACATTCATTTAACAAGAACGAACATTTAAAACATAGAATGGACTACTTTGAACGATACAAGGTACACATGTACAAAACATCTTTCATCGATTCTCATTCATATTTCGATGTTATAACTGATTTTAAATATTTCATATAAATTAGGAACGAACCAATCTAATTGTAATGGGAGACACTTTAGGTGATCCCTCGATGGCTGATGGGATTGTCAATAACGCTAACATTCTCAAAATAGGATTTTTAAATGAGAAGGTAATTTTTGAAGTGTTATAAAAATTATGTTATGTATGCTATGTCAGTTGAAAGAAAGGTGATGTAAGATGAAGAGAAAGTGCTATTAATGTAAATTAACAGTTCGTCCCTAAGAAAAGCTGCTTATTTTTACAAGTAGGATTTGTAAATAAAAAGTTACTCTTGGAATTTTTTTTTCTACTTGCTAACTTCACGAAATAAACGTACTTAAGGGATTTCTAATGCAAATAGTCTTGATTACTTGTAACGGTCATTCATACACAGAAATATTTTGTTTCAGTATCGTAAAATATTTAACTTCAATATTACTGTGTTAGATATTATGTAGATACATATTATGTTTTAAATAATATTGGCATCTTTTGATTTGTCTTCAGGAAGAGAGATAATTATAGTTAAAACCCTTTTTTTTTCTGTGATAAAAAAACATTTCTTACTATGCAGTTGTACTTCACCTTTCTTGTGATTGTTAACAGATGTTCAATAGTTTTTCAGTTTTTGAGGAAGTTTGTTAGCCGTAAGCATGATGTTTTAACTTTAAGTGGGATGTTCATTTAAGAATTTAAAAAAAGAAAAAAGACATTCTTTTCTACAACTTAAAATTTAAAAATTGCAAAAAAATGTGCTGAAATGAATGCCTAGATCAATGGTTTTTGATGGCATCATTTTCTGAAGGAAAGGAAAACAAATTTCTGTAATTACCACGACCGCGGTCGTTTCCATGTGTAAATATGTTGTTAAGACACATTATCTATAGACATTAAGCATCTGCGTCTCGTTATTTTTTTTATTCGAGACGAGACGAGACGATGATATCCGGGACACAATTTTTAAAATCCGAAAGAAAATTTATTGTCCCGGTTTATAACTTCATTCCGGGACAGTTTATTCGTCAATTTTTTCCGGGACATTTCTTGTCTCGTTATGCTTGTTCCGGTTCATTTCAGAGAAAACGATTCCGAGACGCAGACCCTTAAATAGACATCGATTAGAACGTGTTAAAAATAGTTATTCAATTAAGATAATTACTTATAGATCAACATAATTTTACTTAGCACTAGCTTTTTAAAAAAAAATATTGTTTCATGCTGCATGGCAGCACCAACATATTCATAACTTTCAAACTATTAAAGTAAGAGAAAAAACAATCGGTAGAAAGAATGTTGGTCTGTTTGCCAAAAAAAACGCTAAAATCGCTAAAAAAACTTAATGTTTCAAATCATGAACTGGAGTTTTTTTTGGAGAATCGCGAAGACATTTTAACGGTGTCCGAGTAGAAAGATTTTTAATAGAGAAAAAAAAGAATATTACTTTGTGCTTAGATGGTTTGTTTTTCTACTTGAAGAAACTCGGTGAAATAATAAAAGGTAAATCAGTCCCCAGAATCCTAAGAAAAGTTCCCCTTTTGAAAAAAAGGAAAGATTGCGTTTTGCATATAAATTGACCTGCTTTAAAACGGCCTAACATTGTGTGTTCTGATGAGAGCAAAATTGTTTTATTTGGGTCGTTAGACGTAGGATATATGCAAGGAAGCCACCTAACTCTTCATACAAATGCAATAAAAACTGTTAAACATAACGGAGCAAAAATAAACATTTAGGCTTGCTTTTTTTATTATGTCGTAGGACCGATCTATAAAATTGATGGATCAAAATAATTTTCTCGAAATATTACAAAACACCATGTTACCCTATGCATAAGAAGACATGTCACTCAGCGGGTTTATATGCAAGACCATGACTCAAAGCATATCAATCACAGACTTAAAAGTTGGTTCGTGGAGAATAAGATTGTAGTTATGAATTGGCCAAAGCAGCCACCTGATCTCAATCCGATGGAAAACCTTCGGACAAGTGTAAAAGAGGGCTGTTTATAGTGAAAAACCAAAAAATAAGTAACAGTTTATCAATTGTTATTCAGAATGCTTGTAAAAACACTCTTTTAGAACATCAAAAATCTGATAACCTCTATGCTAAACAGGTGAAAAGTTTTAATGAAAAAGCAGGGGCATGTGATTAAATATTAATTTTTTTACTATTGTTTAATTACTTTTGTATCATTTTGTTGTCAGCAAAATTTATTTGTAATATTATAATAATACTATTATTATGTCTGACCTATTGTTTATATTCATATAATTATTGTAAATTAAAGCCAAAACTTAAAATTTCACATCTATTTAACTCATAATTCAGTATTACAATTTCATTTACAATAATAATTTAAAGAAAATAGATTCGTTAACTTTGATCCCACTACTATAATTTTGTCCACAACTTTACATGCATCCTCAAAACTCAACTTTGAGCCTTACTACACAAGTTAGATAAACAATTGGATTCTCTGCAACTCTCTCGCTCCAGATTACTCTCGTAAAATCTGTGGTAACTGTCCTACCATACGAATATTACCTCTATCAGAGGACAATACGAAAAGATTTTATTAAGTCATACAAATAAATTGGAATAAGTATTAAGTCACAAATCATATACAGGAGGTGTAGATCAAACGGTCTTTGCAAGTTTTATATGCATAGTCTTTAAAAATGTTGTCACATTTCAACTTGGTGGCCTTTAAATGTTTTAACGATCTTAAGGTGACCAAGTATCCGTATATTAGCTATTAAAATATTTTGACTTGAACAAAAAGCTAAAGAAAATGAAACTATAGTTCAAATTAGTCATTAGGGAAAAGTCCAAACAACGACTTTCACTGTTGCAATTTATGCAATGATTTTACGACTATGGTCATGGCCTTTCGAACTGATAAAGATGATCACAATTTTTTTTTATAACACTCGTTTACCCAAAATTCTTCAATCAAAAAAAAAAACTCTCTAAAAATTCTTTTTAAAAACTTTCTTCCCTTATTTCTGTTTATTCAAGTCCTTCATTACTCTATTTTTGAGCTTCTATAGTTCTCCATTACTGTTTCGTTGCTATATTTACTTATTTACTTGACAGATAAATAAGTCTCTGCGTGTACGTCCTTTCTCAATCGCTGTTTTTAATTTTACTCGTTACGTTTTATTATCTTGTCTTTTACTTACCTGACAGGGTGAATAAGTCTTTGTGTATACGTCTTTTCTTAATCGCTGTTTTTAACTTTTCTCTCATTCCGCTTTATGATTTATTTACATGATTGGTTGATGGAGTCTTCGTGTGTACGTTTTTTCTACCGTTGTTTTTTATTTAATTCTCCCTCCTATCACAAATAGACGTTCTTGTTAGATTTTTGCAACCAAAACTTGCAAAAAGTACTGTTTTTGAGCAAGGGACAATCTTGATTAAAAAATTGCTTAACGGTGAAATTCCTAAGGCACTGTTAAGTGATTTACAAATTCATACAATAGTAATATTCAATATAATTATATTGTAACACTCCTACTATTGAGCGAGACTTTGTTTTGTCTGCACATAGGAAAGAAGCCGTTAATGGACTTTAAAAGTGATGGGATTTTTTAAGGCTCGAAAAACGAACACCAGTTTTATGATATTTTACATGAAAATTGTGTAGTGAAATAAATATACTTGACCATAGATGAAAAATATGGTTGTTATAGTCATATATGTACTACGGTGTCATTGGCAGAAAAGATTAAGGGCATACTATTTGATCATTTCTGGTTGTTATAGTCATATATGTACTACGGTGTCATCGGCAGAAAAGGTAAAGGGCATACTATTTGATCATTAAATGCAAAATTCTTGATATGAAGTAGATTTGGCCATTATCAGAAGTAAAGCACCAACATCAAACAATTTTTCGCTCAATATTTGAATGCACCTTTGAAAATGTGATTTGGTGATTTTTCTTTTGCTTGAATTGTTTTTTTTAGCAGTCATAAATAGTTTTTAATGAGATATATGCTGGTTTTAGCAATTAATGTCTTTATTTTTGTTGCTGTCAGGACAGTAACTCTCTGTCCGTAACATGAACATTACTAACATGAAATAGCATAAAACTAACATGAAATAACATGAAAATTGGGAAAATCTTTCTAGTCAATAGTTCCCATCTATAGGAGGTAAATTTAGATAAAAGATTGTGTTCATTCCCTATTCCTCGTTTATTGTTCTATAAGCTCTTTAAATTTGAATCAACAAATTCTTAAATGACGACTAAAATATTTTACAAATTACTAAAAATTGTTGTACTATAAATTCAACCCATCAATGATGTTTTCAAATTATCCTCTTATTTTTTGATTTACATTTATTCAATCAAATTTTTGTTTCAACCGACAAATTTAGCTAATGCACCTTAGAATTCTTAGATAATTATCTTGTCAGTATGAAATAAAATGAGTAGTTCATTGGTGTAGATAAAGTTTAATATATGAACGCTTGTTGGTTGAATCCTAAATTATGTAGTTTCTAGAATTTTAGAAATTACAAAAGTAGGTATTAATACTGGTGACCCTCTTTAAAATGAAAATGTCACAACCAATACTATATGGATTGAACCTGTTGTTTTTTCAGGTTGAAGAATCTTTGAGCGCTTACTTAAACGTATATGACGTAATATTTACCAATGACGTAAACCTGGATAGGTTGACAGTTTTTTTGCATACCTTATTGAATTAATCAGTGTAGGCGACAGCAGTTGAAACTATAATAAGCAATTAAATGTGATGGATATTTATTAGTATATATTTTTAGTCAACAATATTTATAGTTAACTATTTTCGGTTTATAGTTTTATTTTTAATACTATTTAAATTTCTTGTATATTAATATCATATTTTTTTACATTGGATGTTCATATAGCGCGTTTTGTAATGAAATATTTAGTAATGAAAACAATTGCTTTAACAATAGTATTTTCATTTTTCATAGTTATCTTTTTGAAGCTTGTGTGAAATTTTTGTTACCATATTTATCTAAGGTTATCTTAAAGACCCTTTTTGTAACTCAAGTGCTATTAGTAAAGTTCTTGAATTGTTGGAAAACACTTTTATTAGAAAGGAGCTGAACGGTTTTTTTAAAATCGATCATGAAATCTTCTATTGAACTTGCTGTGTCTTAAAAAGAAAGGGGAACAAATCAACTTCTCAAACATTTATTACGGCAAATCTTGACGGAACAATTCGTATTTCTTCTAGAGGGACATCTGTAAACGTATAACTATAGCCATTAAATGTGCTATACTTTCTGTCTTCTTCACTTTTTAAATGATGTCCATCGAGCAAAATGCTTGACGGTAACCTCTTTACATTAGTTACTACACCTTCGTGATATAAGAAGAAAGACTTGCTTTCTAAATTATGAGTGCCTTGACGAAAAAGAACAATTGTTCCTTGTCCCACCTCATCGTGATCAGGCTGAATGTCTAATGCGACCTGAAAGCAAGAAAATAATACTTAAATTGTTTTAAAAAGATTATTCTAAACGCGTTAATCTGTTTTTACTAAATTTGAGATAAATTTGGACCGTACATGCTCAAAGGATTGAACTTTTTCATCATCATCTCCATCATCCCAGTCAACTGTGTATTCAAGAGTGACGCTGTCGTAGGAAACAACAGTTGCAGTATAGTACGCATGATTCTTGTAACGAGCAACAACATGGTCACCTACCTTTGGCACTTTAGTATTTTTATTGCTCACATTTGATTCTTTATTTGAGCTAAATTCGTATTTAATACGTTCTATAATTTCTGTGAGTTTTTCTTTAAAATGATCTGCGTGTGAAATATTTTGGAGGGAAACTGGCTTAACATTCCTTGACGCTAATAAAGCTCCTACTGTTGTGTTTTTCCAGTTCTCTCCAGTTCCAACAATAATAGGTACAACTTTTTTTTCTAATACTTTGATTGCAAATTGAAATTCATATCGACAGTTGGTGCTTTCAGCGTACTCATCGCTTATGAAAGGAACAAATATACTTGTCTCCTTTATACCTTTCAAAATTTGTTCAAATAAACCCGCTGATTTTTCTGCCGAAGTGAGTTCTTTTACGTCCAACCATGTTGAGAACTTACACTCTTCAATACAAGAGTTGATGTACCGCGGATCCGAAAACAAATTTCCAACGTGATTATAAACTTCATTATTTCTCTTTGCGTTCAATGAATTTGCCCAGCAATACGATATGAAAAGATCTTCTATTGGAAAGATTCGGTAAACATTTTACAAAAATAGAAAAATACTTTTTTCGTTTTGAAAAAAAGAAGGAAACTGTTTTTTCTAAAAAAGCAATTTAACGAGAAAAAATGGAAGTCAAAAGTTTTTCTGATATTACTCAAAGCAATACATTGATATTAGATCAATCTATGAAATGTAATAAGTATGTGATATGTATAAATTAAATAAGAGTTTAAAATAATTATTAAAAATGCAACTAAAATTTTACTTTAATTTTGAAATCAAAAACATGTTGATCTTTTTTGCATAACAAAATTTGAACTTCTCTAATGTTGAGCAACAAACATAACAAATGAAAGAACTACTAAAAAAGACGTTGTTTTAACAACATTAATTAGCTATATTGCAATATAACATGTTAATTAGCATACATTAGCAAATAACATGTTAACTTAACATACATTACCAACGTAACGTTAAATTAGCATATATTAGCAATATAATATGTTAACTTAACGTTACATTACCAATGTAACGTTAAATTAGCATATATTAGCAATAAAACATGTTAAATTAACATACATTACCAATGCAACGTTAAATTAGCATATATTAGAAATGTAACGTTAAATTGACATACTGTTTTCCTTTTTCTCAGTAATAGTTTCTAAAGTTAATACATCCAGTGATGTTATAGATCTTTTCAACGACTCATATAATTCTTTAAATTTAGATTCGTAAACAGTTTTGTCTTTAAAATGGATGTACAATTCACCAGCAATTAACAATCCTTCAATATAAAGTTTTTTTTTTAAAAAAAGCGTCTGAAAATTGTTTTAAATAAAATATCATTTTATTTATAAAAAGACATACCTGCTAACTTGAATAAGATGTTGCATACCTAACAATTTGTAATAATAGTTTATAAAATCTATCTGTCTCTCACCTACAACAGATACTACCCACTCCTTTCCATTTCCTACAACAAGTGGTACAACTGGTTTTTTTAATGTGGTTTTCGCATATTGAAATTCCATTCGACATTGTTCGTTAAGAACATACGTGTCATTAATACACGCTATAAAAACCTTTGATTTTTTCATCATCAAGACTTTTTCTTTCAAGTCGCTGCTTCTACATCCATCAGTTACACTTATACCATTTTTTTTCAAATTTTTTTCAACTTCGTTGGGAAAAAAAGAAGGACCGGTGAAGTTATTTTCATATGATAAATAAGCATCAACACTGCCGGAGGCAAATTCATCAACTTCATTAGAGCTATCTAATAAATCAAATACATTAGGACCCACTCGTAGTTCATCTTTATTGTAATTAATAAACTCAAAACTGTAGTTTTGATACGATGTGCTTTTTCCGTCAGCCAATCCTTTGGTATGAACACCATCGTAAGTAACACCAGTGTCTGTTTTATTTATTTTTGTTATTGTCCCTTGGTGGTAACGCCTTCCACCATGTAGTTGGGTTTGGCCAGCTGAGTATTGTCCCTGAGGAAAAAGTACAATGCTACCAATACCAACTTCATTATCTGAAGGTACTTTATCTAAGGCAATGTTTTTGTAACTGACTCTTCTCCCTAAAAAAATCCATCTATCTATCTATCTATCTATCTATCTATCTGTCTATCTATATATATGTATATATATATAATATATGTATATATACATATTATATATATATAATATATATATATATATATATATATATATATATATATATATATATATATATATATATATATATATATATATATATATATATATATATATATTGATAGATAGAGACAGAGAGAGAGACAAAGACGGAGAGAGACAGATTAAATTTGAATTATGTAAATGAAATGAAAACAACTAAAAAAAATACTTTAAATACCTGTTGAGTCACCGTCATCCCAATCAATTAAATAAGTCAAGTCCTCGCAATTAAACTCAACTATAGTTGCGGGAAAATATTGCCATAATGCTCTGTCCCACATTGCTAAAACATGATCTCCAGGTTTAGGAAGATTCTTATTTATATTAATGGCTTTTTCTTTTGCAATGCACTGCTCATCTTTGAAAACAAAATTATGCTCCGCTGACATATGAGACAGTAGCTCATCAGTCCCTTCTAAACGCTTTTTGCATTTTGGGCAATCATGTGAGATGCAACATATTTTTAAATGTTTTTTTAAGTGCTTAATTTTAAAAGAGTTGTTACAAATTGGACATTGAATAAATGAGACCTCTTTTTCATTGTGTTTCATTGGGTTGTGGTAAACAATCAAATGCTCAATAAGAGTTTTACTTATCAATTCCTGGTGGCAGTAAGGGCAAGTCATTTGTCTTTCTTCTGCGTTCTCAGTTTCTAATAAAATAGCCTCACTTATCTTGTTAGCTTGTTTAGAAGAGCAATTCAGACAAGCAATATAATTTGGTTCTTTATCTTTTTCGTGAAGTTTGTTATGCTGTTTTAAGTCTTTCTTGGAGGAAAAGTTTCCCATAAAGCATGTTGAGCATTTAAAAGAATGTTTTTCGCGAACGTGTTTAATAAATTCTTCACCTTTTTTTGGTTTGAAATTGATTGCACTCGGAGCAAATTACTCTTGTGATTGAACTCCCGATATCGAAATTTTCCAGCTAAAAAATGAATATGTAATTTAAAGAAAACTAAATACTAACATAGGTTCTGCCACAACCACTGCTTTTGTACAAAGATTTTTTAAACTATTTGATTGCACATTTATGAAGCTTTTTCTTTATAGTTTTTTTTTTTTTTTTTTTGAAGATTATTCATATTAAAAATTAGACAAAAGTTATACGTTGCTTAAGCTTTACCTTGAAACTGTTGTAATAGTTATAAACTCTTCCTTGCTCAAAGCACTTATATAAAAATGTTTTTCCTGTGTCTATTAATACACAAAGTAGCAATCCATTTTGTGAATATGATAGGCAGCTCACTTTTTTGTCATCTTTGAAATATTTTATTTGTTTTTTTTTGTTTTTTGACGTAATAAGTGCACATCTGTAAGAGCTTAGTCGACAAGAATCAGAAGTGTTTAAAATTATCCATTGTCCTCCCATTGAGCCAATTGCAATTACTTTTCCTGAAGGGTGAAAAGCTACTGCAGAGCATGGTGTATTCAAGTTCGTTTTCCAGATTTCAGAATAGCCTTTAACTGACCATAAAGTAACTAATCCATCGTTTCCTGCACTTACAAATGATGTTCCACATGGACTTTTTGCAAACATGGTATTTCCATCAGACGGGCCGTGTAGTTTGTATACCTTCTTTGAAATGGAATCGCACTTTACTTCTCCAGAAATTACCTTTAATTGTAAACGTAACTTTAAATGTTTCATATCACGTAAATATTTATATTTATGGAAATATTATAAATTGATAGTTTTGTATTTTATTAAATATTATAGTACAATTGGGAATTCTAAATGCTTTTGCTAAACCAGAAAGAAGGAAAAACTTAAAGAAAGAACCCCAAGTTGAAACATTCGTTTCAGTTAAATTTTAAAGAGAAGTGCTACATGGGAAATATTTTATTGTTGTTGCCTAAAGAAACTTTAAAAGAAGACCCCTGACATTCAATAAAAGACGCGTGAGAGATTGAAATTAGCTTAACGTTGTTGATGCCCAATTTTGTCTGCATATTTATCCTTGGTTAGCGTCGCTTCATCTACTATCTGCGGTAAGTAATAATAACCGCATATTAATTAAATTGATAACGGTTTAATTGAATTATTTAATTGACATAAGTTGAGTTGAAATAGGCTTTGATAATTGGTAGATGACTTTCGGGCAATCAATCACTCAACAAGTCTTTCTTTTATTATATTAAATGGGTCAACTTATGTGTCAACAATTCAACATTTGCAGGAAATTTTATTGCACTACTTTTTGTAGCAAAAAATTGCTGTTGAAACGTATCGTATACTCGCGGTTTTTTATGGTAACAATCTTCCACCTGAAAAAATCTAAGGTGAAGAGTTGTAATCATTATTTAACGAAGGCCCCCCATGCCAAACACTTTAAAAGCAGTCAGAATCATTATGTACTGAATAGTGTTGTTATCGACTTCGACTAAATCGACTAAAAGTCGACTAGTCGAAATTAGTCGAATTTTAAAATTCGAATAGTCGATTTAATCGACTATGGGTCTCTCACTAATCGACTAAAAGTCGAATTAGTCGGGTAATTATCCTAAAATCCTTATTTCAATTTTTTCACTTGACTAAATTTTATCAATCTCTAATTTTGTTATGATACTGATCAATTAGTAAAGAGATATTTTATAAGTTGTTTATCTTGTAAAGATAAGATATTTATAAAGATTGAGCCATGCGTAAGCATATCATTCATAGCTGTTTTTTTAATTCAACCAAAATATCTGACCATTAAACCTAATTGCTGTATCACATTAACTTAACTCTTAGCTTACTGTATGTACCAGCACTTCATTAATGTTTCCTTTTTCTCATTAAAGTAACCGGTTGACGTTAAGTAACCAGTTAACTTTTTAAAACAAAAGGTTAAGTAATGTGTTATAGTACTCAGTTAAGGATGCGAAAAAGTTTTATAAATCTGCTACCCCTAAAAAGGTTTAGCCAACCCCATCTGCCCCCATCTACCAACTCGACCGCTTTTTATTAAATTTTTTGATAACTTTTTGCTTTAAATGTTGTAAAAAATGATATAGAATGCCCACTCGTGTCTTTTTCCCTCACCCCGCGACAGCAACCCCCGTTCCATTTCGCCCTTTCATTCGATTTTAATTCATCTAATAAATTAGATGAATTAAAATTAAACAAAGGAAATGCTCTTGATAAAACAACAGCATGTGTTATTATAACAGTATTGCATACCACATACCTAGCTTTTTTGTTTACTCTCTTAAAGTTCTATTTGTTTTATAGCATCTAAAAAATAAATTGTCAAGCAACATTAAAGTATACGATTATAATATTCAAATATTACAATCATATACTTTAACGTTGCTTGACAATTTTTAGTCGAAATATTTGAATGAAAAATTTTATTCAAATAATTCGACCAAATCGAGTTTTAGTCGACTTAGTCGATTTTAAAAATGTATTAGTCGATTTTGGTCGACTTTGAAAAATACATTAATCGATTTAGTCGACTGTCGAATAGTTTCAAAGTCGTAACAACACTAGCACTGAATCAATTTTAAGCAAGCGTTTAAAATTGACTGGAATATTTCATAAACTAAGAAAATGGCAACTGTATGACTTAAAGGAGGCATTCAAAGGCGATTATTAATCTGTGGGATATTACTTGAAAGGCATGAAAGGAAGTCTGTTTTCACAGAACTGTAACTGGGAATGAGAAATGAATACATTACCATAATCGTGGGTGAAATCTGCCATTTAAACGTGATGAAATTATTACTGCTGTTCGTTATCAAGAAAAATCATTTTTCGATAACGTTTTTAATGCTTCAAACAAACTGTTAAATCAAGCATTAAAAGAAAAACGCTCTGATTATGTCAACAGACATGGCAAGGTGATCTTTCAATATGACAATCTTAGACCATACGCTGCGAAAGCGGTTAAAAAAAGATGGATAACGTGAATGTGGATAAACGTGGATGGGATGGTTTAAGGGCCCCAAGCTTTATTACATTTAAGTTCCCACCTTTTACCTACCCTCTTCCCTAAAACATTAAAAAAAAACTTATGAAATAATTGAATCTGGATTTTAATTGTAAGAAAATCAGACAATTTATTCAAAGACAAGTGTTCTTACAAATCTTCATGTTTTCAAAATGAATGCATATTCAACAAGAAAGGAAAAAAATACTAGAAACATTTGGTTAAAAACTGAATTGAGATGTATGACTGCTACGATTATTAGTTACTTAATAAACAATTAGTGATTTTAAATAATAAACAGCTACAACTGCTGATTTTGTGCACTAAATACTCAAATGCCAAAAAAATCGAACTGAGCTTTATATGTTCTTTGAAAACCAAATGCTCCTATTAGCATTTTTCTTCCTTTCATTTAAAGTATTATAGATTATCTCAGTTCAGCACAATTTAAATTGGCATCCAGTATCAGTATATGATGACAAATACAAACTAACATCGTTTTTTTTTAGGGGAGGAGGGATCGTTTTGGTGCTCCCCCTAGCGTGTAGGGGCCCGACGCATCGCTCGGGTCGCTCGACCTGTCCACGACCTTAACGCTTGCAACTACTTAAATGGGATGAGTTACACCACCCACTATAATTCGCCGTCGGACTATCATTTCTTTCGATCGGTGAACTTTCCGATTAGTACTTCAATTCTTATTGAGACATCGAAAAATGGCAATTCGAGTTTTTGTAATTGTCTTGTAAAGGGTTTGAATTAACAAGATATATCCTACAAGTCTGATGTACGCCAAGTAAAATTTACGGCATTAGTATTTTAAATTAGGGTATTTACTAACACTATTCTTGTTTTACTACAAACGTAACAGATTTATTTCCACTTTGGTTATTTTCGATTAATTATTTACGTAGAAGGAATACAATTTTACATTAAAACTTCAAAATAAAAAAAAAATTGTTGACAAAAAAATTGGTGGGTCAATATTGTTTATCTAACTACCCTCTGTTGCCAGTATTTCAAATCAGTTCCGATTACTTACTATTTGGGCTAATTCAAAGTGCGCAAACTTATGTTTGGAACGAAAACGAATTTTCTAATCGAAATCAATGAATTTTTTCTTTTAAAGAACTATCATGCAAATATATCCATCGGGCTTTTGACAATAATTGCCAAAAAAAGTAATCTCTTAAATAGCGTTTGTGATTGTGATTCAGGGTTTAAAGCTTCAGTAGTTATAAAATTTAAAATCATGAATAATAATATTACCAGTCAATGACATTTTAGCAGTATTTGATATTTTAAAAAAGGGCTGCATGAGTGTAATTATTTGTAAAATATAAAATCATAGTTTATGACGTGTTTATGGCCAGTAAATGGATGCTTCGACAAAATTTGATACTTCGAGAAATTAAGGCACAGTATATGATTCATTTTAATGCATGAATTAATC